>NW_027507735.1:89344-177616 GCF_037356315.1 Lithobates pipiens | reverse complement strand
TGGACGGATTGGCATCGGAGGGCCAACATCGCAGGATCACTGGACAGGTAAGTGTCCTTATTAAAAGTCAGCAGCTACAGTGTTTGTAGCTGCTGACTTTTTAAAAAACAAAAATCGCAGCCGGAACGCCCCTTTAATAGCAGGCTATTGCTGAACACTCCCAGAATCTTATCTATTCATAGGAAGCAAATTGAACTGTAATAATAATCTCAAAGTACTGCTACAGACTGACTGAGGTCCATGTTCACAGGGCACCAAAAAAGGTATTACCTGAAGGGGCGGCTTGCGGTTACTCTGTGTGGGCGACACCTTCAGCATCACTGTTCCTTTACTTTCTTTCTATAGAAGAAAAAGAGAAGAAGACATTAAAATGCTGCCAGCTTTATTACTACTACTATCCACCCATACACATCAGATCATCAACAGCCAGAAAAAATGAACGTTTTTGCACTCGATAAATTTAATACTGAAGACAACAAGCGCCACAGAAATGGCTAGTCGTCAATTTTGTCATGTTTATGCTAAAGGATTCCTACAGCACAGTGGGTTAGCCAAAGACAGTATTGTGACGCCTGCCATCAAAAACACACCTCCCAACACACACACACACACACACACACACACCTATCTCATATCTCCTAAACTGTGCACGTTTAGGAGATATTTCCAGTACCTACAAGTAAGCCTCCTTACTTGTAGGTAAAAGTGGTATAATCTAGGTTTACACCACTTTAATAGCACCCCAGTGTTAGTCTGCAGGGTTCAGGATTGAGTTGGTCCACCCTTTGCAGCTATAAGAGCTTCAACTCTTCTGGGAAGGCCGTCCACAAGGTTTAGGAGTGTGAAAAGCTGGCCTGAAATGGAATATTAAGAAAACTAAGATCATGGCAACCAGTGCCATTACTCCTTGGCAAATAGGAGGAGGAGAAATGGAAACAGTGACAGATTTCATCTTCCCAGCCTCCAAGATAATGGCAGACAGTGACTGTAGCCATGGAATTAAGACGCTTGCTTCTTGGGGAGGAAAGCAATGGCAAGCCTGGACAACATTATAAAAAGCAGAGACATCACCTTACTGACAAATCTTGGTTCCCCTGGGGTGCTGGCCAGTACAGGACCTGGTTTCTCTTAGATCAGCATCATGCGTTGCCATGGTGCAGACAGGGCGGCCGCCAGCACTATAACAACCGATGACACCCTAGGGCCAGAATGCGTGGCATTGTTTATTACTAAGGTAATGGCTGCCGGCTTGCCTGATCTAATGCATGACTGATCCAGGGCAGGTGATATGAAAGCCACCTCTAGCATTCAGAAGACAGAAGTCAACCTCCTCCAGACCACGCAGAGCCCACTGTAGCCAATAGGTATGGCTCTGATGTGACCAGAACAGGGGACTAAGATTCGGGGAGGGGGGTGTCTCTAGAGTGGGTAAGGGTGGCTCTCATGTATTGGGGGGGGAGGGGATGTGCAACATGAAGAAGGGGGACTATGTATAGATATTTTATTAAGGCGTCGTGTGCATTGTCCCAGGCTCAGGTTCAGGTTTTGTCAGGGCTGGGATCAGCCCTTCCTTCTCTGAGCTGGCCACTCAGCTGTCGGCTAATTGCCAGCTCCCATCTTTCTCCAGTTACTCAGCTGTTGATATCTTGCTCATCAGTCTTGCCTACTTAAGCCGTCCAGTCCAGAGGATCTCTGCCTTTGCCAACAACACAGACACATCTCCTGCGTTCCTGTTTAAAGACTGGCTTTTCTGACATCCCTTCTGGCTCCAGATCCTGCTGGTTGTTCCACTACATTGATCCCTGACTTCTGGCTTGGCTGACTATCCGTTCCAGTAACTGAACTCTGGCTATGTTTTGACTATATAAAAAATATACAAAAAATTGCAACTTTAAAAGAAGTCCACTTTTTCATATATAGCAGCGCATGCACACTTTTAAATTTTTTTTTATATAAAGTGAGTTCATTAGAATTTTGATCAGTGTCCAGAAAAGAAGGTGCTTATTCTATCCGTTCTTTGTTGTGATTAAACTGCAGCTTCCACCATAAAAGTTCACCACTTGTGGGGCACACACGATCCCCTTTGGGGATGCACTCACCGAACAACCAAGATCAAAAAAGCCTTTAAACTGCCATTCAACAATGCTTCTTTGGCCACTAGATGTCTCCCTTGTTGGAATTCGGTTTTCCCACTTCCGATAGCTGCAACCAGCGATGCTTTGCGGCAGCCGTATGTTTTGACTATATATTGTTCTTTTTACTTTTATTATTAAACAAGTGTGATTTAACTGTACTTCTGTCTCGGTCTGATTTCATGGTTTCTGACAGGTTCCCATATTTAACTGCAGTGCCTCCAGATTTTGCATACTTTTTACAAGGTGTTGTGACAGGAAAAAAAAAAAAAAAAAAGGTGAGAAGTGCTGCTACAGAGAAATCTTCGCCCCATTCAATTCCGCGGCATCCTCACTAGCTACATGAGCAAGGCATGCAGTATTTCCATCAGCAAGGCAGGAACATGGTGGAAACAGGCGAGTGAGTGGTTTTCCTTTCCTTAGAGGACCTGATTACTAGTGTACTACAAAAACACCATGGTGAAATATATACTATACAAATATACCCCAATTCTTCCCACTTTGAGCAACATTTTCTCACCAATACACTCTGCAGGTGATCTACACTTTGGCTTTGGACACTCTTTCCATTGATCTCAAGGATTTCGTCCCCCACATGAAGTGAACCTGACAAAAAAAAAAAAAAAATCAAACCACAAGAAAATGAAAAAATGATTCTACAAATACACTAAAATAAAAAAATAAAAAGATATTGAGCAATACATTGCAAAAGCTTAATTTTCACTTTCACCCCCTTTCATGCTCAGGCCAATTTTCAGCACTGTCACACTTTGAATGACAATTGCGTGGTCATGCAACACTGTACTCATGACATTTTTAGCATTTTTTTTCCCACACACAAATAGAGCTTTTTTTATTGGTGTTATTTAACCACTTAAAGTGTTGTTTCTCCCCCCCACCCCCCCCAGGAAAAAAAATGATTAAAATTCCTAAAAAAAAAAAAAAATTGGAAAAAAATTTAATAATGTAACTCGCCTCTAAATGCCTGTTGCTAGGGGGTCCCTCGTAGTCTGCCTCCTTCAGTGGCCCAGGCTCGTGATATCACTTCCCCTCCTCATCTGGGACACGCGACAGGTCCCAGAAGACTGCGCATGCGCAGTGGGTGCCCGGCTGTGAAGCCACAGCTGGGTGCCCAGAGTAAGAATGCAGGAGCGGGGAATGAGCGGGGCTTCGTTCCCCTGCATCGCTGGACCCTGGGACAGGAAGTGTCAGATTATTAAAAGTCAGCAGCTGCAGCATTTGTTTCATAGTTAGGTTGAATAAAGACACCAGTCCATCCAGTTCAACTTGAGTGAGTGTCTACAATTGTCCCTGTACATTACTACACCCACATTGGTCCCTATCCTCAAGAAGCCCACAACCCAAGGTCCCCATTCATATACTAGGGCCAATTTTGGACAGAAGCCAGAAGCCAATTAACCTACCTGCATGTCTTTGGATTGTGGGAGGAAACCAGAGTACCTGGAGGAAACCCACGCAGGCACAGGGAGAACATGCGAACTCCCGGCAGGCAGTGTCGTGGTAGGGATTTGAACCAGTGACCTTCTTACTGCTAGGTGAGAGTGCTAACCACTACACCACTGTGCCGCCCAGTAGCTGTAGCTGGTGACTTTTGATTTTTTTAAAAAAATTTTAAGGGGTACCCCGCTTTAAGGACCAGAAGCATTTACCCCCTTAAAGACCAGGCCATTTTGTGCATTACAGAACTGTGTCGCTTTAACTGACAATTGCGCGGTCGTGCGACGCTGTACCCAAACAAAAATGTACGTCATTTTTTTCCCACAAATAGAGCTCTCTTTTGGTGGTATTTAATCACCTCTGCGGTTTTTAATTTTTGCGCAATAAAAAAATAAATAAAAAAACTCAACTATATTTTGCTTTTTGCTATAATAAATATCTCCAAAAAATAAAAAATAAACAAATTTCTTCATCAGTTAAAGCCAATATTAAGTCTACTACATATTTTTAGTAAAGAAAATAAAAATTAAAAAAATCCCATTAAGCGTATATTGATTGGTTTGCGCAAACGTTATAGTGTCTACAAAATAGGGGATAGATTTATAGCCTTTAAATTTTTTTTTTTCTAGTAATGGCGGTGGTCAGCGATTTTTTAGCAGGACTGCGACATTTCAGACATTTGACACTCATTAATACAGCGATCAGTGCAATAAAAATGCACAGATTACTGTATAAATGACACTGGCAGTGAAGGGGTTAACAAGGGGGCGATCAAAGGGTTAAAAAAGTGTTCCCTGGGAGGTGTTTCTAACTGTATGGGGGCTAGGACTGACTGGAGGAGAGAAATCGCGGTTCCTAATAAATAGGAACAGAAGATCACTTTCAGCTTCCCTGTCAGAACAGGGATCCATTGTGTTTACACTGGCAGATCCCCATTCTGTCTCTCTGTGGAGCAATCATGGGTGGCCCAGCAGACCTCACGCCCACCAGCCACGTGCACAGGCGCCTGCTATGTCTGTCTATTAAACGAAGCGACGTACAATGACGGCGATTCGCGTAATAGAGCCAACCTGCCACAGTACAACTGCGGCGGCTGGTCTATAAGTGGTTAATCACTACAGTTTTTTATTTTGTTGATAAATAAATGAAGCCCAAAAATTTTGGGAAAAAAAACAAACACTTTTGCATAATTCGTTATAAAATTTTGCAAACAGACCATTTTTCTCTTCCACCAAGGGGGGCGGCGCACCGATGAGGCTCCACCGAGGAGGGGATGGGCGGCGCACCGCATGAGGCTCCACCGAGGAGCAGGGGGTGGGGGCGGCGCACCGCATGAGGCTCCACCGAGGGGGGGGGGGGGGCTCACCGCATGAGGCTCCACCGAGGAGGGGGGGGCTCACCGCATGAGGCTCCACCGAGGAGGGGGGGGCTCACCGCATGAGGCTCCACCGAGGAGGGGGGGGCTCACCGCATGAGGCTCCACCGAGGAGGGGGGGCTCACCGCATGAGGCTCCACCGAGGAGGGGGGGGCTCACCGCATGAGGCTCCACCGAGGAGGGGGGGGCTCACCGCATGAGGCTCCACCGAGGAGGGGGGGGCTCACCGCATGAGGCTCCACCGAGGAGGGGGGGGCTCACCGCATGAGGCTCCACCGAGGAGGGGGGGGCTCACCGCATGAGGCTCCACCGAGGAGGGAGGGCGCACCGCATGAGGCTCCACCGAGGGGGGGAGGGCGCACCGCATGAGGCTCCACCGAGGGGGGGAGGGCGCACCGCATGAGGCTCCACCGAGGGGGGGAGGGCGCAGCGCATGAGGCTCCACCGAGGGGGGGGGGGGGGGGCGCACCGCATGAGGCTCCACCGAGGGGGGGGGGGCGCACCGCATGAGGCTCCACCGAGGGGGGGGGCGCACCGCATGAGGCTCCACCGAGGAGGGGGGGCTCACCGCATGAGGCTCCACCGAGGAGGGGGGGCTCACCGCATGAGGCTTCGAGGGGGGGGGCACCACATGAGGCTCCACCGAGGGGGGGCGCACCGCATGAGGCTCCACCGAGGGGGGGGGGGCGCACCGCATGAGGCTCCACCGAGGAGGGGGGGCGCACCGCATGAGGCTTCGAGGGGGGGCACCACATGAGGCTCCACCGAGGGGGGGGGGCGCACCGCATGAGGCTCCACCGAGGGGGGGGGCGCACCGCATGAGGCTCCACCGAGGAGGGGGGGCTCACCGCATGAGGCTTCGAGGAGGGGGGCGCACCGCATGAGGCTCCACCGAGGGGGGGGGGGCGCACCGCATGAGGCTCCACCGAGGAGGGGGGGCTCACCGCATGAGGCTTCGAGGGGGGGGGCACCACATGAGGCTCCACCGAGGGGGGGCGCACCGCATGAGGCTCCACCGAGGGGGGGGAGGGCGCACCGCATGAGGCTCCACCGAGGGGGGGAGGGCGCACCGCATGAGGCTCCACCGAGGAGGGGGGGCTCACCGCATGAGGCTTCGAGGGGGGGGGCACCACATGAGGCTCCACCGAGGGGGGGCGCACCGCATGAGGCTCCACCGAGGGGGGGGGGGGGCGCACCGCATGAGGCTCCACCGAGGAGGGGGGGCTCACCGCATGAGGCTTCGAGGGGGGGCACCACATGAGGCTCCACCGAGGGGGGGGGCGCACCGCATGAGGCTCCACCGAGGGGGGGGGGGCGCACCGCATGAGGCTCCACCGAGGAGGGGGGGCTCACCACATGAGGCTTCGAGGAGGGGGGCGCACCGCATGAGGCTCCACCGAGGGGGGGGGCGCACCGCATGAGGCTCCACCGAGGAGGGGGGGCTCACCGCATGAGGCTTCGAGGGGGGGGCACCACATGAGGCTCCACCGAGGGGGGGCGCACCGCATGAGGCTCCACCGAGGGGGGGGAGGGCGCACCGCATGAGGCTCCACCGAGGGGGGGAGGGCGCACCGCATGAGGCTCCACCGAGGAGGGGGGGCTCACCGCATGAGGCTTCGAGGGGGGGGGGCACCGCATGAGGCTCCACCGAGGGGGGGAGGGCGCACCGCATGAGGCTCCACCGAGGGGGGGGGCTCACCGCATGAGGCTTCGAGGGGGGGAGGGCGCACCGCATGAGGCTCCACCGAGGGGGGGAGGGCGCACCGCATGAGGCTCCACCGAGGGGGGGAGGGCGCACCGCATGAGGCTCCACCGAGGGGGGAGGGCGCACCGCATGAGGCTCCACCGAGGGGGGGAGGGCGCACCGCAGGAGGCTCCACCGAGGGGGGAGGGCGCACCGCATGAGGCTCCACCGAGGGGGGGGCGCACCACATGAGGCTCCACCGAGGGGGGGCGCACCGCATGAGGCTCCACGGGGGGGGGGGGGGGGGGGGCGCACCGCATGAGGCTCCACCGAGGGGGGGGGGCGCACCGCATGAGGCTCAACCGAGGGGGGGGGCGCACCGCATGAGGCTCCACCGAGGAGGGGGGGCTCACCGCATGAGGCTTCGAGGGGGGGGCACCACATGAGGCTCCACCGAGGGGGGGGGGGGCGCGCACCGCATGAGGCTTCGAGGGGGGGGGCACCACATGAGGCTCCACCGAGGGGGGGGGGGCGCACCGCATGAGGCTCCACCGAGGGGGGGGGGGGGCGCACCGCATGAGGCTCCACCGAGGAGGGGGGGCTCACCGCATGAGGCTTCGAGGAGGGGGGCGCACCGCATGAGGCTCCACCGAGGGGGGGGGGGCGCACCGCATGAGGCTCCACCGAGGGGGGGGGGGCGCACCGCATGAGGCTCCACCGAGGGGGGGGGGGGGGCGCACCGCATGAGGCTCCACCGAGGAGGGGGGGCTCACCGCATGAGGCTTCGAGGGGGGGGGCACCGCATGAGGCTCCACCGAGGGGGGGAGGGCGCACCGCATGAGGCTCCACCGAGGGGGGGAGGGCGCACCGCATGAGGCTCCACCGAGGGGGGGAGGGCGCACCGCATGAGGCTCCACCGAGGGGGGAGGGCGCACCGCATGAGGCTCCACCGAGGGGGGGGGGGGCACCGATGAGGCTCCACCGAGGAGGGGGGGGGCACCGATGAGGCTCCACCGAGGAGGGGGCACCGATGAGGCTCCACCGAGGAGGGGGGGCACCGATGAGGCTCCACCGAGGAGGGGGGGGGCACCGATGAGGCTCCACCGAGGAGGGGGGGGGCACCGATGAGGCTCCACCGAGGAGGGGGGGGGCACCGATGAGGCTCCACCGAGGAGGGGGGGGCACCGATGAGGCTCCACCGAGGAGGGGGGGGCACCGATGAGGCTCCACCGAGGAGGGGGGGGCACCGATGAGGCTCCACCGAGGAGGGGGGGGCACCGATGAGGCTCCACCGAGGAGGGGGGGGGCACCGATGAGGCTCCACCGAGGAGGGGGGGGCACCGATGAGGCTCCACCGAGGAGGGGGGGGCACCGATGAGGCTCCACCGAGGAGGGGGGGGCACCGATGAGGCTCCACCGAGGAGGGGGGGGCACCGATGAGGCTCCACCGAGGAGGGGGGGGGGCACCGATGAGGCTCCACCGAGGAGGGGGGGCACCGATGAGGCTCCACCGAGGAGGGGGGGGGGGGGCACCGATGAGGCTCCACCGAGGAGGGGGGGGCACCGATGAGGCTCCACCGAGGAGGGGGGGGCACCGATGAGGCTCCACCGAGGAGGGGGGGGGCACCGATGAGGCTCCACCGAGGAGGGGGAGGGATTGTGCCCTGATTATCAGGGTCAATGTTTTTACACAAGCCGGTTATCGGCTCTTCTCTTCTCAGTGTGAGGAAATAAGTACCAGTAACCGGCTTCTGCTTACCTCCGTGATCAGCGGTGATTGGACATAGCGGATCATGTGATAAAAAGCTGCCGATTGGCCATTTACCTCAATCGGTCATCAGCAGTGTCCTCCAGACACTGATCACAGAGCGCGCTGCCTGCTCCCCACAACTGGCACAATCATGGGAAGCCGTCATGTGACAGCATACCAGAACTGGAGTCGTCATTCGGCTATAGCGTGGCCGGCAAGTGGTTAAGCTTAAAAATATATGTAACATATAACAGCTTATCAGATCTTAGATGTGGTGGCTGTATTTGTTGTTCTTTTTTTTACCCACTTGGTGATCCGGCCAGTAACAATCCCTGCCCTTAGGATAACAATGCTTACTGTATTTATAAAGGAGCAGTTTGTCACCCTAGGACAGGGAGTGTTTTCAGACTACAGGACACTTCCTCCCCCCCCCCCCCCCCCTCATGGGGGGGGGGGGTGATCTGTAGCGTACAGGGATAGCTGAGAACAATACAAATAAGAAAGCAGCACAGCCAAATAGCACAAGAATTCACAAGATTTCGGTCAGGATCAACAGGTTTTTTTTAATATATAGCTATACTTCCACCTGTATAATTAACAGATCAAAAGGGAACAAGAGAACTTTGTTGTTAAGGTGTAGATACATGTTATATAGTAAAAAAAAAAAGAGGAAGAAGAAGGGTGTAGGTGTAACCAAGTCCACAATTGAAGATCTCAATGACATACCAATGGCACCAAGTATTGATAAAAGGACAGGTTTCCTTTAACAACTTAACCACTTAAGGGCCAAGCCTTTTTTTTTTTTTTTTTTTTTAAGAGATATGTTGTTTTTATTTTACAAGTTAAAATCAGTTTTTTCTTTTGCTAGAAAATTACTTAGAACCCTTATAAAATGGAGATAGAGAGAAAATATATACTACACTCTCCCCCACCAAAAGAAAATTGTGCTAGTAAGACCGCACCTTATGTAACACCATATTTGCGCGGCAGTCTTACTAGCACAATTTTTTTTGGGGGGGGAATAAAAAAATAAAATTAAAAAAAAATAAATAAAAAAAAAATAGTATTTTTTTCATCATACTTACCTGTAAAAATCCTTTTGAGTAAATCATAGGACACAGAGTTAGGCTAATATTCATTACCCGCTGGGTTATATTCCACCTCCAGGTGAATGGACACTGGTAGACCAAAAGTCTTTAGATAGGAAGTGATCCCCTATATAACCCCTGCCATACAGGAAGTACTTTCGTTTTGTAGCAAGTGTTTCATCACATATGGCGACCCATCACATTTGGCTACGGAAGTGACGATCCACTGAGAACTTTTGCACTGCGAATGCCCAACTTGTCGATATGCGTTCCAAAATTTATTAGGACAATACGGAGCAGTGAAACTGTCAGATAATGTCACGGAAGTGACGTTACAGACAAGCTCTTCTGTATAATTATTGATGTATAATTATTGAGCCACTTTGCAACAGGGCTCCTTGCTGGCTCGCTTCACTCGGCATAATTATAATCTACTGTAAGTATGTCCACTTGGATGGTAGGGCTTGAACCTGGACTTAGGGGTGGAGCCACATAACTGCGCAAGCGCAGTTCAATGTCAGTGCCGTCACACTGACGGTTTTAGTGTGCTGTTTTGTCGTAAAAGTGTTGGAAGGCATATGGTGGCAATGCGCATTCCAGCGGGTAGCAAAATGTGATGGGTTCCCATATGTGACGATACACAAGCACTGAATCCTCACGAAAGAGGGGAGGGACCTGTGTCCCATAATGAACGCCAAGAAAAAGGATTTTACAGGTAAGTATGACGAAAAAAATCAATTTTTCTTTTCATACATCATGGGACACAGAGTCAGGCTAATATTCATTACCTGCTGGGACGTCCCAGCCTTAATGGGGAGGGAGACACCCTGCCAAACAATAGCCATCAGAACTTATTGGGCAGCCCATAGTACACTGTGGCTGAAAGCTGAATCCTCAGCTGCTCATACATCCACTTTATAAAATGTTGTGAACATACGCACTGAAGACCAGGTAGCAGCCTTACAAATCTGAGCCACAGATACCCGATGGTGAAAAGCCCAGGAGGTTCCTACACCCCTCTACAACCCTGGTAGAGTGAGCTCTCACCCTAAAAAGGGAGGAGCTTTATGTTTCAGACCGTAAGCCTGAATGACCAATTGACAGACCCAATTGGCAATGGAAGCCTTGGAAGCTGCCTGCCCCTTCTTGGGTCCTTTTGGTAAAACAAAAAAGGAGTCTGATCCTCGGATCTCCACAGATCTAGACAAATAAACCTTGATTTCCCGGACAACGTCCAAAGAATGCAGTCGTCTCTCTTCCGCCAAATGAAGTTGAGAGAAAAAAAAGGCAGCAAAATAATGTCCAGATTTAAATGAAAGGCCACCACTTTTCGCAAAAAAGGATGGAACAGGTTGTAACACAACCCTGTCGTGATGAAGGATCAAGTAGAGTTCCCTGCACGAAAGATCCGCCAACTAAGACACCCTTCTAGCCAAGATAATGGCCATCAGGAAGGCTAGCTTGCGTGAAAGCAAGTCTAATGCAATTTCCTTAATAGGTTCAAATGGTTGCTTCTGTAACCCAGACCCAGGCACCAAATTCAAGTCCCAAGGACACATAGGTGACCTAATGGGGGGAAGCAAGCGAGTTGCTCCCTGCATAAAGGTTAGGATCAGCGAATGGGAGGCTAAAAGCCTTTGGAAGAAAACTTAACCTCTGATTGTACTCAAAGCCAATTTTATTTCCACAGCTGACTGTAGAAAAGAGAGAATTCTCCCAATCACGTATTTCCAAGGATGCCATTTTCTGGCTTCACACCAAGCAATATAAGTTACATAGTTAGGTTGAAAAAAGACAAGTCCATCCAGTTCAACCACAAAAAAAAAATATTATATAAATAAAAATAATCATACCAGCCCATATACCCACAGTTGATCCAGAGGAAGGCAAAAAAAAAACAAGCAGAGCATGATCCAATTTGCTAAAGCAGGGGAAAAAATTCCTTCCTGATCCCCCAAGGGGTAATCGGATTTTTCCCCGGATCAACTTTCAATATAAATGTCAGTACCCAGTTATATTATGTACACATAGGAAATAATCCAGGCCTTTCTTAAAGCAATGCACTGAGCGGGCCAGAACCACCTCTGCAGGGAGTCTATTCCATATTTCAGCTTACAGTGAAGAAACCTTTCCGTATTTGGAGATGAAATCTCTTTTCCTCTAGACGTAAAGAGTGCCCCCTTGTCCTCTTTGTTGACTGTAAAGTGAATAACCCGACACCAAGTTTACTATAGGGACCCCTTATATATTTGTGCATGTTGATCATATCCCCCCTTAATCTCCTCTTATCAAGAGTGAATAAATTCAGTTCCTCTAATCTCTCCTCATAGCTGAGTTCCTCCATGCCTCTTATCAGTTTGGTTGCCCTTCTCTGCACTTTCTCCAGTTCTTCGATATCCTTTTTGAGAACTGGTGCCCAAAACTGAACGGCATATTCCAGATGAGGTCTTACTAATGATTTGAACAGGGGCAAAATTATATCTCTCTCTCTGGAGTCCATACCTCTTCTTAATACAGGAAAGGACTTTGCTTGCTTTGGAAACCGCAGCTTGGCATTGCATGCTATTATTGAGCTTATGATCTACCAAAAAACCCAGATTCTTCTCCACTATGGATTCCTCCAGTTGTACTCCCCCTAGCATATATGATGCATGCATATTCTTAGCCCCCAAGTGCATAACTTTACATTTCTCAACATTAAACCTCATCTGCCACATAGTCGCCCAATTAGACAGAACATTGAGGTCAGCTTGTAAATTGGAGACATCCTGTAAGGACGTTATTCCACTGCATAGCTTGGTGTCATCTGCAAAGATGGAAATGTTACTTTTGATCCCAGACTTAATATCATTTATAAAGATATTAAAAAGTAAGGGTCCCAGCACTGAACCTTAGACCATTCAGAGTAAGAATCATTAACCACTACTCTCTGAATTCTGTCTTTTAGCCAGTTTTCTACCCATTTACAAACTGATATTTCCAAACCTGTAAACTTTACCTTACACATGTGCTGTGTGTGCGGAACTGTATCGAACGCTTTTGCAAAATCCAAGTATATCACGTCTACCGCCACCCCTCTGTCCAAGGTTTTACTTACCACCTCATAAAAAGAAATCAGGTTTGTCTGACAACTTCTGTCTTTCCTGAATCCATGCTGTCTGTTGCTTAAAATATTTTTTTCCTGCAAGAACGCGTCTATGTGGTCTTTTATTAATCCCTCCAGTATCTTCCCAACTATAGAAGTTAAACTAACGGGTCTATAGTTACTTGGTAAAGACTTAGATCCCTTTATAAATATAGGCACCACATTGGCCATGCACCAATCCAGTGGTACTATTCCTGTCATTAATGAGTCCCTGAAAATTAGATACAATGGCTTTGAAATTACAGAGCTCAATTCTTTTAGGATCCGTGGGTGGATGCCATCAGGTCCAGGTGCTTTATCCACCTTTATTCTGTCCAAAATATTTCTGGACCATATCACTTTTGAGCCATTGTGGATTTGGGGCTGCGTCACTACCACCCCCATTATGGACATGAGCTCCCCCATGCTCCTTTGTATACACAGAGTTGAAGAAAGTATTTAATAAGTTAGCCTTCTCTTTGTCCCCAGTCACCCACTCCAGATTATTTTGCAAAGGGCCAACATGCTCAGACTTAACCTTTTTACTATTAATATATTTGAAGATTTTTTTGGGGTTTGTCCTACTATCTTTTGCAATCTGTCTTTCATTTTGAATCTTTGCATCCTTGATTTCCTTTTTACATATTCTGTTATATTCCTTGTAACATTTAAATGACACTAGCGTTCCTTCATTTTTATATTTTTTAAAAGCTCTTTTTTTATAGTTTATAGCTTTTTTAACTTTGGCCGTGAGTTTTTGGAAACATCGGTTTTATTTTTAGCCTTTTAAACGTATTGCCCATGGGAATATACTTTGCCGTGAGATCACAAACAGTCTTTTTGAAGAATTCCCATTTCTGTTCTGTGCCCATTAATGCCAATATTCTCTCCCAGTCTACATCCTGGAGAGCAGCCCTCATCCTTGCAAAATTTGCTCTCTTGAAATTAAGTGTTTTTATCTTTCCCGTATGTGATTTATGCTTACAGCTAACATCAAATGAAATCATGTTATGGTCACTGCTACCCAGATGTTCCTTTATCTGAACATTAGTAATACGTTCTGCATGGTTTGAGATTACCAGGTCCAACAGAGCATCATTCCTAGTTGGGGCCTCAAACTGGACCATAATTTGTCCTGTAATAGGTTTATAAATTTTTGCCCTTTAACTGTCCCAGCAGTGCCATTACCCCAGTCAATTTCTGGGTAGTTAAAATCCCCCATTATTATCAATGGCCCAGCCCTTTCAGTCTGTGCAAGGAGCTGAGTCTCCACCTCCTCATTAACATTGGGTGGTCTATAACAAACTCCAATGATTAACTCTGAACTACGCACATCTGTATGCAGTTCCACCCATAATGCTTCGGACTCATCACACTCTCCGTCTACCAGCTCCTCTTTCTCACTCGCTTTGAGATCACTTCTCACATACAGACAGACCCCTCCACCTTTCCTTTTTATTCTGCATTTCCGAAAGAGTGCATAGCCAGGAATATTAATAGCCCAGTCATGTGAGGAATGAAGCCAAGTTTCAGCAATACCGATTACATCATAGCTCTCCTGATGCACCAGAGCTTCCAACGTGCCTATTTTGCCTGGCAGACTTCTGGCATTGGTGAACAAACATTTTAATGTATTAACATATTTTGACCGGTCACATACTATCCTCTTGGGTGTTCCAAGATTACAACTAGGACTTGCTACTATATTTACCTTGGGTTTATGTGCTTTAGTTACCCTACCACTAAGGCCCCTATTACCCTCTGGAATATTCTCCACGCTGACTATCTCTGAACCCCCCCCCCCCCCCCCAATCACCTAGTTTAAAAACCCCTCTAACTTTTTGGCCATCCTTAATCCCAGCTGATCTGCAACCTCCTCATTTAGGTGCAGTCTGTCCCTTCTATAGTACCGGTTATCAACTGAGAAATCGTCCCAGTCCTCCAGGAACCCAAACCCCTCCTTACTACACCAGCTTTTGAGCCACTTGTTTACTTCCCTAATCTCCCTCTTCCTTTCTGGTGTGGCTCGATGTACTGGTAGTATTCCTGAGAATACTACCTTTGAGGTCCTTTTCCTCAATTTAGCTCCCAAGTCCCTAAAATCATTCTTTAGGACACTCCATCTGCCTCTGACTTTGTCATTAGTGCCAACGTTCACCATGACAGCCGGGTCTTCCCCAGCCCCTCCCAGTAAACTGTCCACCAAATCAGTTATGTGCCGAACCCGAGCACCCGGCAGACAACATACAGTTCGGCACTTCAGTTTGTTTCATAGTTTCATAGTTAGTAAGGTTGAATAAAGACACCAGTCCATCCAGTTCAACCTGAGTGAGTGTCTACCCCTATCCCTGTACATTGCACACTCACATTGGTCTCTACCCTCAAAGAGCCCACAATCTAAAGTCCCCATTCATATACTAGGGCCAATTTTGGACAGAAGCCAATTAATCTACCTGCATGTCTTTGGAGTGTGGGAGGAAACCGGAGTACCCGGAGGAAACCCACGCAGGCACAGGGAGAACATGCAAACTCCAGGCAAGGAGTGTTGTGGTTGGGATTTGAACCAGCAACCCTTTTTACTGCTAGGTGAGAGTGCTAACCACTACACCACTGTGCCGCCCAATACACCACTTGTTGTTACAGATTGGCCTCTCTGTCCTCCTAAGAATTGAGTCCCCTACCACCAGAATCTGTCTTTCCTTTCCCTTCGCCCCCCCCCCCCCCCCACTCTCACTGGAGGAGTTCTTCTCCTGGCAGCTAGGAGAATCCCTCAGCTCCAGCAGTGCTGGTCCTTGACTGGGATCACCAATGTCACTCAATGGAGCATACTTATTGGGATGCTCCAGCCCTGGATCGGACTCCCTGGCACTTGCCCCTCTACCCTTCCTGACTGTCACCCATCTACTCTCTGCTAGTGCCTGCACCTCTTTGTCTCCACCCACCTCTGTGCTGGCCCCTGACGGCACCTGCCGTGTACGTTCCTGGCTCTCATTTAGGGTGGAGGGTCCTCTCAGTGCTGACAGTTGCTTCCCCAGATTCAGAACCTGGGCTTTCAGGGAAACAATGTGCTTACATTTTGCACAGCAGTATTCACCCTCGATCAGATGATCAAGGAACGCATACATGCCGCAAGATGTACACCGAGTCGCCTCTCCACACCCGCCAGTCATCGTACCTATTAATTTAATGAGGATTAGACATTACACCCAGTCCAAATTACCCAACAACTAGCTTCCTGACACTAATACTCAACAAGACAGTACACGGGTACTCACAGACCAGCGTACACCCCAATACACAAGTACTAACGATATATATATATATATATACACACACACACACACACACACACACACACACTACTCAGACTACTCAGACAACACTCAGGTACTCACACTACACAGCTACTATGACCCCTGTTATAACCTCCTGTTATAAACTCTGTTTTTTAACTCACCACTTTGACCAGTTCCACTTAGAGAGAGTTGCCACAGACTCAAGATGAGTTCTACACAAACTTATATAGACCTCAAGCACCTGTGCCCAATTAAACCCTCCCCTTAATTAGTAGGCTGAAGGAAGAAATGAAAAAAAAAACTATTTAAAAAAAGTGTCAGAAAAGGGTATTAAAAGCTACAAGGAAAAGCCCCAAAAGAACCTAAAAATGCAACCCAGCAGTCAAAAAGCAACTCCACTCAAGGCTCCACTGTTCACCTTACAACCAGCAGTTTGGCAATTGCAATACCAAGCAATATAAGTCTTCCAGACCTTATGATAAATCTTCCTAGTGACAGCTTTTCTAACATTCACTAGGGTAGACACTGCTGGTCCCGAGATGCCATGGTCCTTCAGCACCCTGGCCTCAATAGCCATGCCATCAAATTTAGACACTGTCAATTGGGGTGGAATATAGGACCTTGAGACAGTAGATAGGGGTGACGTAGAAGTGTCCACGGCCCATCTCTTGTCAGTCTCACAACCTCCGGAAACCAGGGCCTTCTGAGCCAGGCCACCAGAATGACTGGAACCCCCACCCATGAAGCATGCGCAACAAATGTGGAAGGAGAAGGATCGGAAGGAAAGCACTGCTCCAATTGCCAGAGGATCTTTTGTTTGAGACAAGAACTGCTGTAGTTTGTTGTTGAACCTGGGATGGCAGTAGGTTGATCTCTGGCCATCCCAAACTCTGGCAAAGTTCCGGGAACACCTCTAGGTGTAGAGACCATTCCCCTGGGCAGATCTGCTGGCGGCTGAGATAATCTGGCTTCCAGTTCTCTATTCCTGGGATATAGACTGCAGATATAAATCGCACATGTCCCTCTGCCCAGGCTAGTATGTGGTTCACCTCCTTCAGAGCTGAATGACTCCTGGTACAGCCTTGGTGATTTATATAGGCCACAGCAGTGGCACTGTCGGACTGAACCCTGATAGGGCAGTCCTGAAGATCCACTGTCCAGGACCATAAGGCCAGACGTACTGCCCGTAATTTCAAGATGTTGACAGGCAGGATCTGTTCTGTCCCTGACCATTTCCCCTGCGCTGTGAGCCCTTCTAGGTTCGCTCCTCAGTCTGAGACTGGCCTATGTAGTCAGTTCTCTCCAAGTTACCGGGAGAAAGGATTTTCCCTTTCGCAGGTTCTGATCCTGCAACCACCACTTTAGGCTTAAGCGTGCCTGAGGAGGTAAGCACATTGGATAATCCAGGGCTTTTCCTCTTCTGTTCCAAGCCAACAAGAGGTCTTGTTACAAAGGTCTGGAATGGAACTGGGCATTACCTCGAAGGATACCCTCCTCCCTAGAAGACTCATACAGAGCCGAATGGAGGGTTGTCTAATGCCCTGTATCTGATTCACCTGAACCTTCAGGGCACAGATTCTTACAGGTGGCAAGAATACTCTTGCTTGGACCGTGTCTAGGATCAGACCTAAATACCTTAGACTTTGAGCTGGTTTCAAGGCTGACTTTTCAGTATTTATGATTCAGCCTAAACTTTTCAAATACTGCATTGTGTATATCATGCTCTGTTCTAGAGCCTGTGATGAGTGATCTGAGCAGGAGGTTGTCCAGATACCGAAACACCAGGATCCCTTGGGCATTTAAACGACCCAGAACTGGCGCTGGGACCTTTGTGATCACCCAGGGAGCTGTAGCAAGCCCGATGGGTAGAGCCGCAAACTGAAAAGGACATTCCTCTACTGCAAAACGTAGGTACCTCCGATGAGGGTGAAAACCGGAGTAAGACTTACCGGTAACTCTTTCTAGGAGTCTTCCAGGACAGCCTCAGATATAGGGCTCCTCTCTCCGGGACAGGAAACACGTCAACCCAATCAGATAAAAAGGGTGGTCCTCCAGGCCCTCCTCAGTTTTACTCCAAGAACCGCCGGAAGGATCTGAAAGACATAACACACTAACAACCACGTTAGTACACATCCTCACCACTAGTCAATATAAACAACCCTGGGTGGGAAACCAGGCTGTCCTGGAAGACTCCTAGAAAAAGAGTTACCGGTAAGTCTAACTCCGGTTTTCTCATATCGTCTTCCAGGACAGGCTCTGAGATGATAAGCAAGGAGCTCACCTTGTTAGGGCGGGACGACTGCCTGGAGGACCTTTCGTCCAAAAGTCTGTTCCTTATCAGACAATAAATCCAGACGGTAATGTCTTGCAAAAGTAGAGTAGCTGGACCAAGTTGCTGCCTTGCAGATCTCCTCCGGAGAGGTTCCAGCCTTCTCTGCCCATGACACGGAAACTGCCCTAGTAGAGTGTGCCTTAACTAAGGGAGCCTGTTTCCCCTCTAATTCATAGGCTTTAACTATCGCCATTCTTATCCACCTGGCGATGGATGATTTGGACGCCTTGCAGCCCTTGCGGGCGCCCGAATAATTAACAAAAAGTGAGTCTGACTTCCTGAAGTCCCTAGTGGCTTCCAAAAAAATTAAGAGGCTTATTCTGACATCTAACAAACTCAAAGACCCCGCCTCATCTCCGCCTGAGGCTGAAAAAAACGTTGGCAAAATAATGTCCTGTGTCCTATGAAAAGTGGACACAACCTTAAGGAGAAAACTAGGGTCAATCTTAAGCACTACCCTGTCCTCTAAAATTAACAAAAATGGCTCCCTAACCGAGAGCGCTTGCAGATCACTCACCCTTCTGGCTGAGGTGATCGCTATCAAAAAAACTGTCTTTAGTACTATCAATTTAAGTGATGCCTTCTCTAAGGGTTCGAAGGGATCTCGGGTCAAAGACCTAAGGACCAAGGACAAATCCCAAGTAGGACAGATCTTCATCTTTACAGGCCTGGATCTAGCCAGAGCTTTGAAGTTCTTGACAAAAGGATTCTGCTGGAGAGAGGACTGAAGAAAAACACTTAAGGCCGCCCCCTGTACCTTTAGGGTGCTAATAGAAAGGCCCAGCTCTACCCCCGCTTGCAGAAAATCTAGGACTGCCGGGACTCCGGGATGTCCAACTCCCTGTTCTCGCAACCAGGAGTTAAACCTTTTCCCTATCTTGGCGTAAATCGCCCTAGTTACTGGTTTACGGCATTCTACCAAGGTCCTAACCACTCTGAGAAACCTTGTGATCTTAAGATCTGTTCCTCAGTTACCAGGCCGCAAGCTTGAGTCTTTCTATCTGAGGATGCAGAATGGGCCCCTGGGAAAGCAAATCCTCCCTGACCGGAAGTAACAGCGGAGGATGAACAGCCAACCTCTTTATACTGCCAAAAAGGAGCCACTAAAATGAGGTCCGTAGCTTCCAACCGGAACTTCTGCAGAACCTCCGCCACCATCCTTACAGGAGGGAAGGCATAACACAGGCCGAATTGCCACAGATTGGCAAGGGCGTCTATCCCCCTGGCCCGATCCTGTGGGTGAATGGAAAAAAATGGTGTCACCTTCCTGTTGCTTTTTGTTGCAAATAGGTCTATTTTTGGCCTTCCCCAGCATGACACAATCTCCTCAAACACTTCCCTGTTGAGGGACCACTCGTCCTGGCCTATCTTCTGTCGACTGAGAAAATCGGCCAGCGAATTCTGAGCTCCCTTCAGATGAATCGCTGATATCGAGGACAAGTTCTTCCCGGCCCAGCAGAAAATTCTGTCTGCTGGTTCCCCCCTGCTTGTTCAGATAAGCTACTGCTGCCACATTGTCTGACCGAACCTGCAGATCCCTGCCTTGTATCTGGGACTGGAAGGTTTCTATAGCATTCCAAACTGCCAGAAGCTCCTTCTGGTTCGAGGAACGACCTGCCTCTACTTTCGACCAGGTTCCTTGGGCTAAGATTCCCTCTAGGTCGGCACCCCAACCAAAACGCATCGGTTGTGACCACCACCATGGTCTGTGGGGACCAGGGAAGACCCTTGTCCAGGATGACCTGGGCCCGCCACCACCACAGAGACCTCCTGACGGCAGAAGATAACCTGATCCAGGCTCTGCTCCCTGCCGTCCCAATAACGGAGCATAAGTCTCTGCAATGGGCGCTGATGATGCCTTACCCAGGCCACCGCTGGAAAACATGATGTCATCAACCCCAGGACTCACGACCTCTCTGATCTGGGCTTCCCGACCTGACTGAAGCTGGGCTACCGCCTGCTCTAGCTTGTTGAACTTCTCCGCTGGAAGAAACACCCTCATCTCCACCGAAGAGATCCTGTACCCTAAATACAGGACTTCCTGTGTGGGGGTCAACTGGGATTTTTCCTGGTTGATCAGCCAGCCCAGTGAACGCAGGAAAACCAAAGCCTCCTGCATGTGTTTCTGCAGCTATTGGGCCGACTGAGGTATAAACAGTAGATCGTCTAGCTATGGAATCACTATTATAGCCCTGAGCCTTAACGGGGCCAGCGCCTCTGCCAGTACCTTTGTAAAGATCCTTGGTGAGGCAGAGAGCCTGAAAGGGAGAGCTCAAAATTGGAGGTGTACCACTCCCATGTTCATCTGCACTGCTAGCCTGAGAAACCTCTGGGACTCCGGATGAATCGGGATATGCAAATATGCATCCCTGAGGTCCACGGTGGCCATGTGACAACCCCGAAACAGAAAATTGGTTACCGAGAAGATTGACTCCATCCGGAACCGCTTGTATTTTATGAACCTGTTCAAGGGGCGGAGATTCAGGATCAACCTGGATTTCCCCGAAGGTTTCTTTACCATGAACACATGGAAGTAAACCCCCAAGCCTCATTCCTCCAGAGGCACCTGCACCAGTACTTCTTGGTCTACCAGGTCTCCCAGAAGAAGACCCAGAGCCTTTGCCTTCTCTTGGTCCCTTGGTAACCTGGTTACCCGAAAATTCGGGAGGGGAACTGAACCAAACTTCAAGCTGTAGCCGTTCCTTATTACATCTCGTATGAACGGACTTTCGGTTGAAGCGTCCCATTGCGGAAGGAACTTCCCCAGCCTTCCCCCCACCGGGACACAGGAGTCACTGGGTTTTAGGGGAGGGTTGAGGAGGATTGAATAAGATTCCTCCTCTGCCCCTCCTCTTGTAACCCGACCAATGTTTTTTGGGGCGAACCTCCCTTTCCTGCAGGTTCTGCTGCCTAGAGCCTCGGAAAAAACGATTTCCTTCAGCTTTCTTTTTCTTCTCTGGGAAAGCTTTCTTCCCATCCTGCGTGCGCTCTAACGCCTCTTGCAGGCCCGGCCAAGTGGTCCCCTGAAAAGGTAATTCACACAGTTTCAATTTCGAAGCTGCGCCCCCTGTCCAGGTCTTAAGCCACACGGCCCTTCTGGCTGCATTCACCAACGCGGCAGATCTAGCGGGCAACTTGACTGACTCTGCGGAGGCATCGGCCAAAAACCCCACTGCCTTGAACATTAGCGGAAAGAACTTCAACAGTTGTTGCCTGGAAGTGCCCGCTGAGATATGTGACTGCAACTGTGTAAGTCAACACTTTAAGTTTCTGGCCACACAGGCAGCTGCTAGGGCTGGTTTAAACCCAATCGAAGAGGCATCCCAGGCCCTCTTAAGCAGCACGTCTCCCCTCTTATCCATGGGGTCCCTGAGTGAACCCATATCATCAAAGGCCAAATCCCTCTTTTTAGAGACTTTAGCCAAGGGGGCATCAAGCTTGGGAACCTTGTTCCAGGGATGCACCACATCCATCTCAAAAGGGAACCTCCTTTTAAGGCTGCCTGAAAAAAAAAAAAAGCGCCTTTTTTCCGGTTGTTCCCACTCCAGCAGAATTGCCTCAATCAGCCATTTATGGACAGGGAATACCCTGTCTTTCAGTACACTCGACCCTTGATACATCATGCCGTGCTTTGAAAGTTAGACCTGTTCTTCCCTGATCTCCAGCGTGTCATATTGCCTTAAGGAGGTCCAAAGATAACTTATCTGGACGATCTAGCGGACTCTTCTTCCCCCTCTGACCCAGAAGTAGACTCCGTCCTAGAGGAGGCCAATGACCTTGGTACCCTCTCCTTATCCACCTCTTCCTCCTGACTTGCCTCAGACAAGGAGGGCATACTCACGGCCCTGGGTAAGGAGACAGAAGGACCCTGCATCCTATCCATCATACTCTTAAATGACTGGAAAGTGGATGCAATCTCATCCTTTATGGACGTCAAAACTTTGTGACAAGCTGCCACCAAGTCCTCCTTAACAAGGCTACTGACACAATCCGGGCAAAGCAGGTTCTCCCAACCGGTGCCTAACTTAGCCCCACACACGGCACATTTCCTTCTGGGCAAAGGTATCTGGGGCTCTGTCCTGTTTGACCTAAAAAAAACAAAGAAAAACAGGGTCCCATTAGAATACCACCCCTGACCCATACCACTGTGCTTCTAGGGTCTGCCTAGAAAGTGCCCCCCTCACCAGCAGGTTCCCCACCCCGGGAGGTTCCTCAACCCCCCAGTGTAAGTTCTGGTCTGCCCTCACCAAGCTTACCTGGGAGGTGCTGGAACCTGCCGAACCGGAGCCCACCTGCACAACTGCGCCCTCCTCCATGGTTCCTGTGTTTTACTCAGTCTCCCTGAGTCCTTACACCGCTCCAGACAGCCACGCCCAGCGGACTGGAACAGGTCCCGCGGCGCCCCCTGATGATGCAAATCCGGCAGAAGTGCGTCTCTTACACTTCCAGACTCAGGAACGCAAAAACTCCGCCCACTCACGCCGTTCGTTCCTTACGACCGCACCGCCTGCAGTACCCGTTTGCCAGCCAGTGGATCCGAACGACCAGGTACGAGCGGTTAGCGAGGTAGTGGGGGAGATTGCCGCACATCGGGGTCCCGTTCTCTCCAAACGTTTAATGGCAGCGGGGACTGATAGCTACCCTCTCCTCCCTCCGAACAGACCGAGGGGTGCTATGGGCCAGGACCACCAGGTGCTCCCCCCAGGGCATCCCCTGAGAAGGAGTAGCTCCCCTACTAGTTCCGACGTGCTCCTTCCCATCTGGCAGGAAACACAAAAACTGAGGAGGACCTGGAGGACCACCCTTTTATTTGATTGGGTTGACGTGTTTCCTGTCCTGGAGGGAGGAGCCCTATATCTCAGAGGCTGTCCTGGAAGACGATATGAGAAAGATAGGTACGTGTAAATACGCGTCTTTTATATTGATGGAGGCTAGAAAGTCTCCCCTCTGGAGTGAGGTTACTACTGAGCAGACAGACTCCATCTGAAAGGACTGTATCAATAGATACTTGTTCAGAGATTTTAGGTCCAAAAACCGGAGTTAGACTTACCGGTTACCTTACATAGGGCTTCTCCCTCCGGGACAGGAAACACATTCACCAATAAGGTTAAAAGGCGGTCCTCTAGGCCTTCCCCTTCAGTTTCCACAAGAACCGCCAGAAGGCTCTGAAAGACATTACATAGCACAACATTAGTATATCTCCTTATACTCCAACCAAAAAACTCTGGGTGGGAAACCAGGCTGTCCTGGAGGACTCCTAGAAAAAGAGTTACCGGTAAGTCTAACTCCGGTGTTCTCTTATCGTTTTCCAGGACAGCCTCTGAGATAAGCAAGAAACTTACTCCGCTAGGGCGGGACCACTGCCTGGAGGACCTTTCTCCCAAATGCTTGATCCTTAAGAGCAGCCAGGTCTAATCGGTAATGCTTCGCAAATGTGGAGTAGCTGGACCACGTCGCTGCTCTGCAGATCTCCTCCGGAGTGGCACCGGCCTTCTCTGCCCACGAAGCTGACACCGCCCTAGTTGAATGTGCCTTAAAGAGGAGGGCCAGCTTTAAAAAAGAAAATTTTAAAAGTCAGCAGCTGCAAACACTGTAGCTGCTGACTTTTAATAAGCAGACTTACCTGTCCAGGGTGCCCGCGATGTCGGCCGCCCGAGGCTGACCCATCCCTCGGCTCCGCTATTTCAACTAAGGGAAACAGGCAGTGCGGCTTCACTGCCCGTTTCCTACTGCGCATGCACGAGTCGTGCAGTGCTTTGTGAATGGGGCGTGCTGTGTTCTGGGACACACAGTTCCCAGAACACAGCGTGACCCAATACCCAAAAGACGGAGGAGAGAAGACAGAACATCACCGTGGAGGAGGAAGAGGCAGATTAGGACGATATGCCTAGCAACAGGAATTCTGGTAAGTTTAAAAAAAAAAAAAAAAAAAAATCCTTTTTTTTTTCAGATTTTTTGCTAATTTTTAATGTACTTTTGTTTTTCAGGGTGGCCCTCCACTTTAACTAGAGGCGCTTGCCTCCCTGCCAACCTGTATACCTCTAAAACCGTCATTCTAATCCATCTGGCGATGGTGGATTTAGATGCCTTAAGTCCTTTGCGTGACCCCACAAAATTTACAAAGATTCCGACTTCCTGAATTCTTTGCTAATTTTTAAACTAAAAGGCTACGCTTATCAACTAAACTAAATCCTCCTTCCTCATCACCCTCTGAGGAGTAGTAAAATGTTGGCAGGATAATGTCTTGCGTTCTGTAAAAAGCAGAAGCGACCTTGGGGAGGAAACTAGGATCTGTTTTGACAACCCTATCCTCCAAAATCAACAAGAAAGGCTCTCTAATCGAGAGCGCCTGCAACTCACTCACTCTCCTAGCTGAGATAATTGCAATTAAAAAATAGGATTTTTGTACTCACTGTAAAATCCTTTTCTCTGTAATTCACTGACCGACACAACACCTCTCTGTAACTAAATGGGTTTGTTAGCCTGCCACTAGGAGAAACTAGGCAAAATTGTAACACAATACACAGAATTGTCAGCACCGCCCTTGGGGCGGACCCTGTGCTAGCCAACCCCCCCTGGTGGGTGCTGTGTCGGTCGGTGAATCACAGAGAAAAGGATTTTACGGTGAGTACAAAAATCATATTTTCTCTTATATTCACCGACCGACACAGCTCCTCTCTGTAACTAAATAGGACGTCCCCAAGCAGTGCCAAACGAGGGGTGGGAAAAACAGCATAAAAACTTCATCCACCATGGCAAGTTGGTACTAGTGAAACTAAACACACAAAAAAAAAAAAACGCAGTGTATGGGAAAAAAACACCACCATAAAACCAGGTATCCTCAACAGGAGTGATCCCCAAGACCACAACACTGCGGAAGTAATGCAACCGTGCATTAACAAAACAGTACTGCGTTTTTATCGAAAAAACATGAAAAAAAAATCTCAATTGCATATATAAAATTGCAACTACACGGCCGCCTGCAAAACTTTGCAGCCAAAACAGGCATCAGCCGATGCACTGACGTCTACCTTGTAGAACTTGGTAAACGTATGGACAGACGACCAGGTCGCCGCCTTACACACCTGAGCGACAGACGCTTTGTGTCGGAAGGCCCAAGACATTCCTATTGCTCTTGTAGAGTGGGCCATGACTGGAAAAGGGGGCACCTGTCCCTTTAAGGCGTAGGCTTGGATTACAATCTGTCTGATCCACCTGGGAATGGTGGCCGACGAGACCGCCATACCCTCCTTTGGGCCAGCCACCGAAACAAACAGTGAGTCTGACTTCCGAAAGGGAGCCATGGTAGACAAGTACACCTTCAGAGCCCTAACCACATCTAGAGCGTGAAGGGCCACTTCCTTGGGGTGCTTCGGCTTAGGACACAACGATGGTAATACAATGTCCTCATTGATATGAAAAGCCGAAACCACCTTCGGTAGAAAAGACGGTTGCGGACGAAACACCACCTTATCCCTGTGGATGACCAGATAAGGCGACTTGCATGATATGGCCACCAATTCCAAAACCCTCCTGGCCAATGTGATGGCCACTAGAACAACCACTTTCTGTGAAAGTGTCAACAGGGGTATCTCCGATGTTTTCAAACGGCGGCTTTTGAAGCGCCAACACCAGGTTAAAATCCCATGGGGGTAACGGCGGACGCACCAGAGGGACTACATGGCGTACCCTCTGAACAAAGGTACTCACTAATGAGTGAGACGCCAGGGGTCGCTGAAAAAAAAAAAATAAAAAAAAAAAAAAAAAAAGAGCCAAGGCTGAAATTTGCCCCTTAATGGTGCTTAACGCCAAATTCTGGTCTACTCCTTGCTGAAGAAACAGCAGGATCCTGGATATAGAAAAGAAGCGCGGATGCCATCCTTTCTCCTCACACATTGAGGAGAATACCTTCCAGGTACGATGGTATATCTTCCGTGAAGAAGATTTCCGCACTCTCAACATAGTTGGAATCACCGAGTCTGACAGACCCCGGTTCCTCAGCACCTGGTTCTCAACAGCCATGCCGTTAAAGCCAGCGATGGTAAAGCAGGGTGAAAGATTGGGCCTTGAGAGAGGAGGTCCTCTGGCAGCGGCAGTCGCCAGGGGGCGTCTGCCACCAGATGCACCAGGTCTGCGTACCAGGGCCGCTGAGGCCAATCTGGGGCAACCAGGATTACTGGAATCCCCTCGGCTTCCACTCTGCGAAGCAGACGTGGCAACAGTTTCAGCGGAGGAAAGGCGTAGATCAGCTGGTACTGATCCCACAGAGCGTCTGACGCGTCTGCCCACGGATCTCTTGTCCTGGACACGAATCTTGGCACCTTCCGATTGAGACGGGAGGCCAATAGATCCACATCTGGCTTGCCTCACTTCAGGCACAGCAGCCTGAATATCTCCGGACGAAATGCCCATTCTCATGGGTCCAGCATCTGTCAACTCAGATAGTCCGCCTGCCAATTTTCCACCCCCGGGATGTAAATGGCCGACAGGGCCGGTACGTGTCGCTCTGCCCACCGAAGTATGTGAGCGACCTCCCGAGCAGCGGCTGAGCTCCTTGTTCCCCCTTGGGGATTTATGTATGCCACAGCAGTGGCGTTGCCCGACTGTACCCTGATCAGACGCCCTTGAAGACTCAACGACCATGTGTAGAGGCACAGCCTGATCGCTCTCAATTCGAGCAGATTGGTCGGCAACTTGGATTCTTCCGTCGACCAGAGGCCCCGAGCTGACTGAATCCCCATCACTCCACCCCAGCCGGAAAGGCTGCCGTCCATTGTGATCACCGTCCATTGGAGAGGTAGGAACGACTTTCCTGACTGAATCATCGGGTTTCTCAGCCACCATAGCAGGGAGTCTGACGGACTGGCTCACCTGGATCGAGCGATCCAGGGACAACGGAGATTTGTCCCATTTTGACAAAATCTCTTTCTGCAAGACCCTGGTGTGGAACTGGGCATACGGTATGGCCTCGAAGGCGGCTGCCATGAGCCCCAGAACTCGCATGTAAAAGCGAAGTGACGACAGCTCACAATTCCACAGTAGTTTTATCGTGGCTCTGAGGGTCTGCACCTTGGGGAAGGACTCTCGCTTCCTTGGAGTCCAGCAACAAGCCTAGGTACTCCAGACGCTGGGTCGGTACAACCACTGACTTCTTTAGGTTTAACAGCCACCCAAATTCTTGCAACGTCTGCATGGAGAGCTCAACATCCTCCTCCAACTCTGAGGCGGAAGATGCTCTCAGGAGATCGTCTAGATATCCCACGATCGCAATCCCGCATCAATGCCAAAACTGGAGCCAATACCTTGGTAAAGAGGGGGGGGGGGCTGATGCCAGGCCAAATGGTAGAGCCACAAACTAATAGTGGGCTTCCCCAACTGCAAAGCGCAGAAACTTTTGATGCCACAGACATATGGGTATGTGCAGGTACGCATCCTGGATGTCCAAGAACACCAGGGAGTCCCCTTGATTGAGTGCAGCGACTACTGAGCGAACTGATTCCATCCTGAACCTCTGCACTTTTACAAAGTGATTGAGGGCTTTTAAGTCCAAGATTGGACGTACCCCTTCCTTCTTGGGAACCACAAACAGATTTGAGTAGAATCCCTGGAAGCGTTCCGATTCCAGAAGTGGTACAACCACCCCTCGACTCAGCAAGTCCCTTACCTCCCCCAACAGGGCCTGCTGGCGAACCGGGGACACGGGTATGCTAGAGGGGAAGAATCTGTTTGGCGGCCAAGAGAGAAACTCTATCTTGTAGCCTGTGGAGATCAGATCGCAGACCCATTGGTCGGATAAGCGGGAGGACCCCCCACCCGAGACATGGGTGGGGGCAAACCTACATGCGGTAGCACTTTTTGTCGCAGGCTTGCTAGGCTTGCGATGCCAGGGATGCTTTTGTCCGTCCGTGGATGTCCGGTCAGGCTGGAGACGCTTCGCCGAAGCCCCGGTCGGACGAAAAAGCCGTTTGTGAGTGGAAAAAGAGGGCCCTTGCCTGCGGCGTGGCTCCTTAGACTTCCTGGCTTGTGGGAGTAGGGTACTCTTACCACCGGTGGCATTTTTTTATAATGTCATCCAATGAGGCTCCAAAGAGCCAGTCGCCAAGGAAGGGAAGATCCGTCATGGCTTTCTTAGATGCCTGGTCAGCATCACAGTAAGTCAAATACGGGAAAACCTTAGGTGAACGTGCTGGTTTGCAGGACCCAAAGGGGACCGATACATCAGCAGAGGGATCTACTGGCTCCAGGATCTTTAGGGTATCAAGCACAGCTGTGATGAGTGCTCCAACCAATGATTTGTCGCGCCCGGACCCAGACGGGGAATCATCCTCACTGTCCGACCAGTCCTGGTCAGCCTCATCTGATAGGTCCGAGCAGGGGTCATCAGACGCAGCAGGGCCCGAGTCTGCATCAGAGTTCTCCCCAGAGGAGGGGGGGGGGGGGCAGGGGCCTTTTTAGCGCACCTTTCCTTCCATGTACCACCTCTATTTTAGCAAAAAATGAGTTAAGGGCCGTCGTCAGGGTGTCCATGGGCACAGCACCATCCGCAGGTGACCCGGTTGCAATAGCCTGGATTTCGGGGGAAGAAACACCAGTTTCTGAAGCCATGCTGACCCTAACCTGTCTGCCACCTGAAAGGGGACTTAGGACAGTGAAGGTCCCACCCTCCTGCTGCCGCTGGCTGGGGGGGGCTCCTAGCACCAGACTCACCACCCTGAGGCGTTCTGTGTCGGTTACTAGCCTTGCCTGTAGTTCCCAGGAGCTTACCCAAGTGCAGAGTGAAGAAGCTGTGTCGGCAGCAGCAGCAGAGAAGAGCGGTGAAACGTTCTGCAGAGCTTGCATCAGCATTCAGGGAATAGCTGCCCAGCGTCCTGTATGCAGCGGAAGCAGCATGTAATAGCACATGGCATGCTGTCACTAGAGAGCTGCGGTGAAAAAAAGCGCTCAGGCTTCAAGAAAATGGCCGCTAATGATCTGAATAGGGAAAACCTATAGAAAAATGGCTGCTGAAGCTCACAAGGGGAACCTGCTCTGCCCCTATCCAAAATGGCCACCGGACAGCTCCATGCGGTGACAGGAACAGTGCTGCCTCAAACACAGTAAAATATCTCCACAGGCACCTTTTTGGAGACCCCCCCCCCACACCAGAACCAGGACCATCGCTAACTGCACAGACCCCATACAGGTGAGAGACCCAGCGATCCCCTGTACACACACCGCACAACAGACACATGCAGCTGCCCCCCCCCCCGGGGGGGGGGGGAGGGAAGATAGGGACGTGGGAGAGAAGAGGTGGTGAGGTGGCCCCCGAATCGACCTCCCAGGGAATGCCCATCTGCTCACCCCACCGAAGCAGGGAGAGCCGTACTTACCAGTCCTGAAGAGCTGGGAGACATTCCATCACAGACTCACTCCTGTGCAGTTACAGGGTGGCTGCTGGCCTCGGTATACTGTGATCCAGACATCAGTAGCCCGGTCATATGTATACCCCGGAGCATTGAAGCTCACCAGCCACCTCTGGAGCGGAGGTATGTCATGGCCTGCCAAACCGCAGCTGCGACGTACACACGCTCGATGGCCGGACTGGGAAAGACTACAAGGATAACTTAACCAGCCTGCCAACTCACTTAACCAACTCACCCAGCCGGCAGTTGATAGAAGATCTCAGGATCATTCATCTTGCGCAAAAGCATAAGTCCTGCATCAAAAAATAAATAAAAAAACGGACCAAAGGGCCCGCAGGGTTCCTAGGTCATTCTCCTTCACTAGGCAAAATAAAACTGAATCTGCTGGGGCAGCAGGGAGGGTTGTTAGCACAGGGCCCGCCCCCTGGGCGGTACTGATAATTCTGTGTATTGTGTTACAATTTTGCCTAGTTTCTCCTAGTGGCAGGCTAACAAACCCATTTAGTTACAGAGAGGAGCTGTGTCGGTCGGTGAATATAAGAGAAAAGATGTTTTTAGGGAAACCCATTTAACATCAGATTTCTCCAGAGGCTCGAGGGGCCTTCTTGTGAGAGCACCAAGCACCAAGGTTAAGTCCCAGGAGGGAAATGATCTTGCTGCAGGGGGACCTGAAGAAAGACGCTTAAAGCGGCAGCCTGGACGTTCAGGGTGCTGACAGAAAGCCCTAATTCCACCCCTGCCTGGAAGAAGTCCAGCACTGTGGGAATACCTGGATCTTTCTGGCCCTGTTCCATCAGGCAGGAATTGAACCTCTTCCACACCTTGGTGTAAATGGCCCTGGTCACTGGCTTATGGCATTCTAAAAGAGTCTTAATGACCCTTTCTGAAAAACCTTGGGCCCTCAGCAGCTGTTCCTCAGATACCACGCTGCAAGCCTGAGGGTCTCTATTTGAGGGTGGCAGATAGGACCCTGTGTAACTAGATCCTCCATCCTCGGAAGATGAATCGGAGGATATATTGCCAATTTCTGTAGGACTGCAAACCAAGCCCTTCTTGGCCAAAACGGAGCCATTAGGATGAGATCCGTTCCCTGGGTCTGAAATTTCTGAAGGACTGCCGCCACTAGTCTTACTGGGGGAAAGGCATAGCACAGGCCGAAGTGCTACGCACTGGCGAAGGCATCGATCCCTTTGGCTTGATCCTGAGAATGCAGGGAAAAGAACCAAGCAACCTTCTTTTTGCTTTCTGAAGCAAACAAATGCACCTTTGGTATGCCCCAAGTGCTCACCACCTGCTCGAACACATCCTGGTTGAGAGACCATTCGTCCAGTTTTACACACTGGCGACTGAGAAAGTCCGCCAGCGAGTTCTGAGTCCCCTATAGATGATCCGCCGATAGCGATGCTAGATTGATCTCGGCCCAAGAGAAAATCTCTCCCGCTATCTTCTGCAAAGCAGGGCTCCTGGTCCCTCCTGCTTGTTTATATAAGCGATAACAGCTGCATTGTCTGATCTCACTTGGAGGTGTTGTCCCCTTATTTTTTGCTGGGAGGCTGCCATCGCCCTCTGAACTACCAGCAATTCCCTCTGATTAAAGGACCGCCTGGCTTCCGCCTGAGACCAGTATCTTTGAGCCAGATCTTTTTCCAGGTGTGCACCCCAGCCGAAAGAGCTGGCGTCTGTTGTCAGCACCAGAGCTGTTGGTCTGAACCACAACAGACCCCTGCCTAGGTTGTGACTTGTTCGCCACCACCACAAAGTCCTCTTGACCCTTGTGGGTATTGGTATGGGATGATCCAAACTCTGTTGACTGCCATCCCAGTAATGCAGCAAAAGAGCCTGCAGCAGGCGCTGGTGGATCCTTGCCCAAGGGACTGCTGGGAAACAGGATGTCATTAAGCCTATCACTCTCATGACATCTCTGACCTGGGCTTCCTGATTGGTCTGAAGCCATGCTACTGCCAGACCTACCTTCTCTATCTTCTCTGATGGGAGACACCTTCCCCTCTACAGAGGAAATTCTGTAACCCAGATACAGTACTTCCTGGGTTGGGATCAACTGGGACTTGTCCTGATTGATCAGCCAATCAAGAGAATGCAGGAAGAGTTGCGCCTCTTCTAGCTGCCAATAGGACCAGGCAACAAACAGAAGATTATCCAAGTAGGGGATCGCTGTAATGGCCCCGATACACAACAGAGCTAGAGCTTCTGCCAGGACTTTCATAAAGATCCTGGGAGGATGCTAGGCCAAATGGAAGAGCCCTGAACTGGAAGTGGAGGATTTCCGAGTTCCCCCTTACAGCCAACCTGAGGAACTTCTGGAATTCCTGGTGTATCGGTACATGCAAATATACGTCCCTGAGGTCGACTGTTGCCATAAAGCATTCAGGAAACAGGAGGTTCATTATCGTAAAAATCGACTCCATCCTGAACCGTTTGTACCTGATAAACCTGTTCAGGGGCCTGAGATTGAGGATCAGCCTGAATTTGCCTGATGGCTTTCGAACCACGAACACGTGGTAATATACCCCCTGTCTGTGTTCTGCCTCTGGTACGAGGGCTGATGACCTGTTGATCCAACAGCTCTCCCAACATCAGACTCAGGGCCTCTGCCCTCTCCCGGTCTCTGGGTAACTTGGTTACTAGGAAGGTAGGTGGGGGGAGTGGCACTGAACTCCAACTTGTAACCGTTTTTTATTATTTGTAATATAAAACGGAGTTGAAGTTGCGTTTATCCATTGTGGGAGGAAATCCCCCAACATTCCTCCCACTGGAACACAGGAGTCACTGGGATTTTGAGGTGGATTGAGGATTGAATAATATTCCTCCTCTGCCACGTCCCTTGTGACCCGACCATTGCTTCTTAGGCTGACCCTCTCTCTCCTGCTGGGACTGTTGCCTAAGGCCTCGAAAAAGACGCCTGCTCTCAGGCTTCTTCTTTTTCTCAGGAAAAGCTTTTTTTTTTGTCATGGGTACGTTCCAGGGCCTCCTGGAGACCAGGACCAAAAAGGTGGTCGCCTGAAAAAGGCAATCCACACAGCCTAAGCTTGGCTGCTGCATCTCCCGACCAGGCCTTTAGCCCGTCTTGCCGTGTTAACCAAAGCCGCAGACCTAGCCTCAAGCTTAACTGACTCCGCAGAAGCATCGGCTAGGAAACCAACAGCCTTAAACAATAAGGGAAACGTCTTTAACAGCTGCTGTCAGGACGTGCCTGCAGAAATATGTGTCTAATTGGGTTAACCAGCACTCCAAATTTCTAGCCACACAGGTGGCAGCAAGGGCAGGCTTGAGTGCAATAGAGGAGGCATCCCAAGCCCTCTTCAACAGCACATCACCCCTCTTATCCATTGGGTCCTTTAGGGATCCTAGGTCATCGAAGGCCAGATCAGTCTTCTTAGAGACCTTAGCTAGTGGCGCATCCAACTTAGGAATCTTGTTCCAAGGCTGCGCGGCATCTTTCTCAAAGGGAAGTCTACGCTTGAGACTGCTCGAAAAGAACGGTCTCCTCTCAGGGTGCTCCCACTCCAGCAAGATTACTTCTATTAGAGATTTGTGCAATGGGAAAACTCTGTATTTCTGAGCAGACACCCCCTGATACATGAGGTCATGTTTATAAAGCTGTACCGACTCCTCTCTCATCTCTAGGGTGTCATAGATCGCTTTTAACAGATCCCCCACATCATCCAATGTTAATTTGTACCTGGACCCTCTGGCGTAATCTTCCTCTTCCTCTGAGTCCACCTGGGAAGAGGCAAGCGACCTGGGCTCCCTCTCCTTGTCTTCCCTAGCCTCCTGACTGGGCTCAGACAGGGAAGGTAAACTTGCCTCCATAGATAAAGGCACAGAGGGACCCTGCATCCTATCCATCATTCCTCTAAATGATTTGAAGGTGGATGCAATCTCGTCTTTAACTGACGAAAGGATCTTCTGACACTCAGTCATGGAGTCATCCTTAGATAGATTACTGACACATTCGGGGCAAACTGACTTCTCCCAATTGGGCCCAAGATTTGTCCCACAGACAGCACACTTTTTCTTGCTGTATCTGAGCTCTGTCCTGTGCTTTACCCTGAAAGTAAGAGAAAAGACAGAAAACCACCATGAAAGTCTGCTCCCAACTGTTGCCACCACTGTGCTTGGGGGAAGGAAAGAAGTGCCCAGCCCTTCACCTGTGGTTCCCCACCCAGGGAAAGGCCTTGGCCACAAGGACCTTATTCCCTCCCAGAGTAAGCCATAGTCTGCCCTCACCAAGCTTACCTGAGAGTTGCCGATGCCAGAAGAACCGGAGTCGACCGCCTGAACTGCTGCAGTGCCCTCCATGGCTCCTCAGTGTCTGTCACAGCCTCTGCTGGATCTACACAGGCTCCGGATGCCCAAACCACACACGCTGCCACCGGAAACTGGAACCTTTGTTTCCTGGTTCCGCAAGAAGCAGTGTCACTTCCATTCCTTGGAAAGCAGAAGCCCCTCCTTGGACGCACGCGCGTTCGTAACCAGACCCGGAACAGAAGTCCCGCATGCCTCGTGGACGCCGTTCGTTCTCGGGCACAGTACGTTCCTTTCCGATACCACCGACCGGATTGTGCGAAAATGGAGGCAGGGAATCCGACACTTTTCAGAGGTCCAACTCTCTCCGAGCTTATAGGCAGCGGGGTCTAAGCAGCCCCTCTCTTCACTGCACCTAGACAGAGGGGTGCTTTGGGCAGAGGAGAAGGTACTTCAGAGGCTCCTTCCTAGGACAATCCTGGAACCTGGAGCTCCCCAGGTTCCGCACATGCATCCTTCCCGTCTGGCAGGAAACACAAAAACTGAAGGGGAAGGCCTGGAGGACCACCTTTTAACCTTTTTGGTGAATGTGTTTCCTGTCCCGGAGGGAGGAGCCCTATGTCTCAGAGGCTGTCCTGGAAGACGATAAGAGAAATGGGCCTTGTGTCCATTTTATTTCTGAACCATAAACAGGTTTGAGTAAAACCCTGTGCCCCTTTTGGATACAGGAACGTCTACAATCACTCCTTGATGCACTAGGTGATGTAGTGCCTGAAGCAATAAGTTTCTTTTTGGAGGATCTGAGGGAACGCTGGATCTTAACCACTTAACAACCGCCCTATAGCCGAATGACGGCTACAGGGCGGTTTCTTAACTCTGGGAGGCCGTCATATGACGTCCTCCCAGAATTCCCCTGGGGCGCGCACTCGAGAGCATCCGTGACCGCCGGGCATCATCGCGGTCGTTTACCACGTGATCGCTCCATCAAATGACGGAGTGATCACTTGTAAACAAACCAGCGTCATGTTATGACGCCGGTTCCTCCCTCCCCTCTCTGTACCGATCGGTACAGCGGAGGAAGAAGAGATCGGTGTCAGCAGTGCTGTGGGCTGCATCTGCAGTGCCCACATCGCAACTCACTGAAATTGAACCCCTCAATTCCCAGCCAATACTCTGCAATGCCTGCCAATACCCCAATACCCCGCCATAAATTGCCATACCCAGCCATACCTGGAGATACTCTGCAATACTCAGCTATACTCGGTGATACCCTGCAATACCCAGCCATAGACGTCCCCCCCCCCCCCGCTCTCCGGTGCTTCTAGCGACTTGCCAATACGATCAAAGCCAAAATCTTTTTTTTTTTTTTTTTTTTTTATTTCAGGCTTTCCAGCCTAGAGGTGACATGCGGGGTCTTATTGACCCCATATCTCACTGTAAAGAGGACCTGTCATGCCATATTCCTATTACAAGGGATGTTTACATTCCTTGTAATAGGAATAAAAGTGATAAAAAAAAATATTTTTGGGGGGGAAAAAAAATGTCAAACTAAAATAAAGTAAAATGAACAATAAAAATGTTTTTGTTTTTTTTAAAGCGCCCCTGTCCCATGTGCTCGCATGCAGAAGCGAACGCATACGCAAGTCCCGCCCACATATGAAAACTGTGTTCAAACCACACATGTGAGGTATCGCTGCGAACGTTAGAGCGAGAGCTATAATTCTAGCCCTAGACCTCCTCTGTAACTCATGTAACCAGTAAAAAAAAATTAAAGCGTCACCTATGGGGATTTTTAAGTAGCGACGTTTGGCACCATTCCACGGGAGTGTGCAATTTTGAAGAGTGACATGTTAGGTATCCATTTACTCAGCATAACTTCATCTTTCACATTATGCAAAAATTGGGCTAACTTTACTGTTTTTTTTTTTTTGTTTGTTTTTTAAGCACAAAACATGTTTTTTCCCCCAAAAAACGCAGTCGAAAAATTGCTGTGCAGTGATAAAAAGTTGTAACGACCACCATTGTATTCTCTAGGGTCTTTTCAAAAAAACGTATATAATGTTTTGGGGTTCTATGTAATTTTCTAGCAAATAAATGATGATTTTTACATGTAGGAGAGAAATGTCAGAATTGTCCTGAGTGCTTCAGAACGCCTGAAGGCGCTCCCTGCATGTTGGGCCTCTGTATGTGGCCACACTATGTAAAAGTCTCACACATGTGCTATTGCCATACTCGGGAGTAATAGCAGAATGTGTTTTGGGGTGTAATTTGTGGTATTCATATGCTGTGTGTGAGAAATAAACTGATTATATGACAATTTTGTGAAAAAAAATTAAAAAAAAAAAAAAAAAGGAAAAAAAAAAATCTTGAATTTGCAAAGAATGTGGGAAAAAATGACAACTTCAAAAACTCATCATGCCTCTTACTAAATACCTTGGAATGTCTTCTTTCCAAAAAGGGGTCATTTGGGGGGTATTTGTACTTTTATGGCATGTTAGGGTCTCAAGAATTGAAATAGGCCGTCAGTACTTCAGGTGTGATCAATTTTCAGATATTGGCACCATAGCTTGTGGACTCTAACTTTCACAAAGACCAAATAATATCCAATTTGTACTTATTTTTACCAAAAGATATGTAGTAGTATAAATTTTGGCCAAAATTTATGAAGAAAAATTACTAATCTGCTAAATTTTATAACAGAAACGAAGAAAAAAAAAAAAAAAAAAAAATATATATATATATATATATATATATATATATTTTTTTTTTTTACAGAATTTTCGGTCTTTTTTCTTTTACAGCACAAAAAATAAAAAACACAGCGGTGATTAAATACCACCAAAAGAAAGCTCTATTTGTGTGAAAAAAAGGACAAAAATTTCATATGGGTACAGCGTTGCATGACTGAGTAATTGTCATTCAAAATGTGAGAGCACCGAAAGCTGAAAATTGGTCTGGTTATTATGGGTGTTTAGGTGCCCAGTGGTGTCAAGTGGTTAAAAACCTCTTAGGGGGAACCCCCCGCAACTCCAGCTTGTAACTGCGAGATATAATTGAGGTGACCCACTCATCCTGAATTGTTCTCCAAATGTCCACAAAGTGCAGGGGGCATCCCCTCAAAAGGAAGGCATGGTGCTGGGTTTAGAAGAATTTTGGCTTTTTCTGGCCCTGGCCCTGGCCTTGCCCCAGCGCCCTGTTGGAGGTGGAACTGCCTTGACACAGACATTTGAGGAAGCAGTCCCTGAGGTTTTAAGCGAGGGACGTCTGGTGCTTTTCTTCACAGGAAGTAGAGAACTCTTCCCTCCGGAAATCTTTTGGATATATTTGTCCAAATGATCCCCAAATAAACATTCCCCATGAAAAGGGAAACATGCCAATAACTTTTCACAAGGAAGCTCAGCTGACCAGTTCTTAAGTCATAAAAGTCTGAGTATGTAAAGACAAGAAAGCCAAACGAGAAACCTACTATATTGAATCCTTTTTAAGGCATCAACAGCAAAACAGCGCTCAAGGAATATCGGTCTTACTTTCAAGGCAGATCATCCTCCTGGTTAGGCCTATCGGGCCTTTTGACTTGACCCTTTACAGAATGGTGAATACCAATTGCTGCAACAGCTGGCTAAATAGCTGAACTGGCCAAACGAAGGGAAGACTTTAAAAATAACTCCAATTTCTTGTCAACAGGGTCTTTCAAGCCCTGTGCGTTATCTACCAGACGAGTTAAGTTCTTGTTTAAAGGAAGAGACTGCTGCCTCTATATGACTGGCATGCTCCATTTTTCAACATTTCATCCATGGGATGTAAAAGGGAAAATCTCTGCAGAGGAACAAAATCCTGTCAGCATGTTCCCAATCAGCATACGCCTGTTCCAGCAGGAGGTGTAGGGGGGGAAAGCCTGTGCGGCCTGAAGAGGCCTCAGGGATCCCAAAGAGGAACAGGAGGGCTCAGTCACCTCTGCTTTTTTTTTTTTTTTTTTAAGAGGCAACTTAAAAGGCAGAACTAATCATTTCGGTCAGGGTAAAGATGAAAGCCTCTGCGGCTGAGAGGCAGACATCAACTGAATATCCTTTTGTCCAGATTACTCAAAAGCAGACTCATCTTGCCGGGCACTCCACTGAATCCTGAGCTTTTAGCTCTTCCCCATTCTCAACCCATTCCTGCTTCAAACTAGGAGGATCCAGGGGGGGATCTATCAGGCTTCTTGCCACCCTGTGGGATGGATGCAATAATTCCAGCAATAGTATGCTCTAACCCGGCTAGGGCTGAGGACAGTTCATCCTTAGGTGATAAAGGGTGAAGCAGCAGTGTTGACTGTAGGCACAATCCCAGATAGGCGCAGCGGCTCAGATTGCCCGGAAGCCTCTGCTCCTTCAGGGGTTACAACCAGGTTCATCAGGAACTACTGACATAGGTGTGCCCTTCCCTGTAGTGATAGTCCCGCTCCTCTTTTTTTTAAAGACATTTAATAGCCACAAAAAGAGTACTTGGGTGTAGAATTAAAACACCTCAGAAGGGAGACCTTTTAATAAGGCTCGCCAAGCCCCTATGCAACAATCCTACTAAGCACCTTTAGCTTGCCAAGCAACACTTGTTAACTCACTTGGTCAGTAAGTGATTAAAGACCAAAGCCCCCCCCCCCACGGTATTTGATGTGGTTTGGGAAAACTAAATGGGCATCATTAAATGAACAACTGGTCAGATAAATAGGCATTTCTGTAGAGATTCTCTCATATTGCTTACTCAGTGCAAACTGCATTACTTCCAAATCAGTACTGGTGTATAGGTAAACACTTAGCGACCGCCTGCATTGTACTGTGGACAAGAGGCCACTGCAAGCAAAGCAATGTACCTGTACATGGCTGCCTACTTCCGCTTATGACCCCCCCCCCCCCACACTGTGATTGTACACAACAGTGCCCACCAGTGACACCAATCCATGCCCACTAGTGACCCCCCCCATCAGTGACACCAATCCACACCCACCAGTTACCCCCATCAGTGACACCAATCCATGCCCATCACTGACATCAATCCATGCTCACCAGTGACCCCCCCCCCAATCAGTGACACCAATCTATGCCCACCAGTGACCCCCCCATCAGTGACACCAATCCATGCCCTTCAGTGGCACCCGTCAGTGCAGAACATTCATGCCTCATCAGGGCCGCCTCATCAGTGAAGGAGGAAAAAAAAAAAATACTTATTTACAAAATTTACTGACATTAGCTAAGAAAAACTATTTTTTCCCCTTCAAACATTTCAACTCATTTTCTTTAGCAAAAAAAAAAAAACCAATGGGGATTAAATACCACCAAAAGAAAGCTCTGTTTGTGTGAAAAAAATTACATATAATCACACATAGGTTGGACTTGCGTCTTTTTTCAACCTCACCTACTATGTAACTATTTGTACAGTTTTACATGACCGCGCAAAGTGCAACAGTGCTGAAAATTGGCCTGGGCAGGAGGGGGGGGGGGGGGGGGGGGGTGGGTGGGGGGTGAAAGTGTCCGATATTGAAGCAGTTAAAAGAGAATGTCACTTGAATGCCTTGAATTGTAAACCATATAAAACAACTGAAATAACCTACCTTGTCGATGAATAAGGCCGCCATATAGGATCCGTGCAACAACGCATTTCTGCTGCGAATTCAACTTGAGAGTGATACCCTGCAAATAGGAGATACCAAACAGTTTTTTTAATCCCTAAAAGGGCTTTTTTTTCCCCCCAGAACTGCCAATTTTTTTGTTTTGTTTAATAAAATGTTGCTTATCAAAATTAGTAAAAATCTCTCAACTAAAGGACAGGTCTCTATAAGACCCAAGTGCCCGAGAGACTTCCAGTTACAAAGGATGGAGATTCACCAATATAAAGCTGGCCAAACATTATACAATTTCCTTTAGATTTACCTTCATCTATGTAGTGTCCTGGCCTGCCTGATGGCATACAAACTGAAAGTGTTTAGGACTGACCTCATATTATTATGGTTTGATAAATCTAAAATGGAAAAGGGAAGGGAATCTGCTTGCTCAGTTGGGGATCGATCTGCTGATCTCCGGATGACAGGTCCGTCTCCACTCACAGGTCATATCCAATCCACCAGAAGGATGGTCAATTGGACTACCCTCCATTGGGATTTTGCGGACAGGATCGCAATCGGACAGCAGCGGATGCCACCACTGTACCCCAGCACATAGTATGAACCCAGCCTGAAGCGAAATCCGCTTGCTCAGCAGGGAACCTCTCCACTGGGCAGGTGGGATGACAGGTCAGTGTCTGCTTCGCTATGCAGAGCAGACACGGGCACAGTCCCACTCTACTCTGTGGGGTAATCGGATGGAAACAGACCACCTACCCATTTCCATCTGATGCCAGACAGATGGGAAATAGGTCCACCGCCCATCTGTCTTATGACCACATCGGATGGATGACAGCGAGTCCGCCGATATCCGCCACTCCATAGGAGTGAATGGAGCTTTTGATCAGGTTCCCCTGAAAAACTGACAGGCACACCTGATTGGACAGCCTGTGTGAGAAGGCCCCAAGAGAGATGAACAGCAGAAAATGTCGTCGTTCCCTTCTGCACTGGACAGGCAGTAACGGTTGATCACCTCTCCCACCTGGGACCACTATGGACGCCCTTCCCAGCACCGGAAGCCTGCACAGTAGCTGTCTTTTACAGCGTAGGCAGGAAGTAGTTAAGCCGTAGAATTAAATTCTACGGGACGATGTCAGGGTGTCAAATCTGATCGCAAACCTCAAAATGAGTTGGGTCGTGCAACATAAAGACTCATATAGGAGCAGATCAAACCCCGCCGGGGTTGATTTACTAAATCTAGTGGAGCTGTGCATGGTAGCCAATCAATTTCTAAAACCCGGCGTCAATTGCCCCGCCTGAAGAGGTGCAAAACCTCATTTGCGGCACCGCACTTATTCCCAAAAGTATTTTCTGTACCAGTTTTGCCGAATTTGGGGTACGATTTCCGTTGACATCTGTGCAGAAACCCGCACAGATGACGCTGAAATCGCCCTCCGCAGTCGGGACTCACATGCAGGAATGAAATTGTGCAAGATCAGCTGAACGTGTGCGATTTTATACCCACAGTCAGTGTAGACTTAGTCCCCTTTCAGGTCCCACCGCAATTTTTTTGAGGTGATCAGACCCCTCCAGTCTCTTCAATGGAGCGGCGCATGACAGCTCCACTCTCCGAAATCCGTCTGATGCAGACGGTCGGTGGACCTATTCCCCAATCGTCTGGGGAAACAGGGAAACAGACAGGTGGTCTGTTTCCATCTCATTGCCCCATAGATTAGAAGTGTGTCCGTGTCTGCTCTCCATAGCGGAGCAGACATGGACTTGTCATCCACCTGCTTAGCAGAGAGGTCCCCCGCTGAGCAAGCGGATTCTGCTTCAGGCTGAGTTCGCGCTATGTGGAGCGCGGGGCACAGCAGCGTGTCCGGTGCGTCTCCGTTGACCGTTTCAGTTCCAAATTTTTGCCCAAATTCAGACTAGAGAAACGGAGTCAAAGACGCACAGGATTCTTCTGCGGTGCGCTCCGTGGTCACTCCAGAGATGTGTGAACTGGCTCCATTGAGTGTCTGTTGTGCCAATTGGAGGCAACCCACATCCAATTTGCACAAGTGTAAACCCAGGCTCACAAAAGGCGTCCGTGTGAAAGGCACTTAAATTTAGCTTTTTTAAGCGTTGAGAATAAGGACCCCCCCCCCCCCACCGTTCACACCGGCGCAATTTAACATGTCAAATCGCAGCCTATTGCCGGCAATGGCACCATCCTAATTGGTGCGACACCAACTTTGTGGCACTGCACCAATTTCAAAATTAGTTCCTGTGTCGCGTCACATTCGATTACCCATCACATTTTGCTACCCGCTGGAGAGCGCATGCGCGACGATGCCATATGCGTTCCAACACAGGGCCACTTGCCACGCTTCGGCACAGCCTCGCTCGGCATCATTATAATCTATGTCCACTTGGATGGTGGGGCTTGAACCTGGACTCAGTGGTGGAACGCATATGGCGGCGTCGCGGGTGCGCAGTCCAACGGGTAGCCAAATGTGATGGGTCGCCATATATGACGAAACACCTGCACTACTTTTGGCAACTTCAAAAGAAATCTGTGCGTAAACCCGAGTGACCCCTTTGACACAGGCTGTCTGATCAGGTCTGCCTGTCAGTTTTTTCGGGTGGACCTTATCTGACCCTCGAGTCTCTTCTATGGAGTGGCGGATGTCCACTGACACCCGCTGCTATCCAATCCGATCCTACCCAAAAACCAAACAGAAGGATGGTGGTCCTATTTTCCATCCATTTCCGTCTGATTGCCCCATAGAAGAGAGAATGACTGTGTCAGTGTCCGCTCGGCATAGGGGAGCGGACACGCACCTGTCACCCCCCAGCTCAGCGGAGCCACACCCCCCTCAGAGCAAGAGGAAACCGCTGCACCAAGGCGCCCGTGTGAAAAGTGGCCTATAACCTGAAAGCTGATTGGTTTCTATGCAGAGCTGCACCAGATTTTGCACTCTATGCCATTTTACTAAATTGCTCCCAATGGCTCCTATACTGTTAGCCAAGTCACAGTCCTGTTGCTACATTGCGACATGATCTGAAGCAGGATAGTCGCTTGAACATTCTTCTTCATTTAACATTATTCCTGCGGGACCCGTCTTCCAAATCAGCCAGCTTGGCCCTATCGGCTAGCTTGGCCCTCATCCATGCTTGTTCCGCTTTTACATCATAAACCTCCATGACGACTTTCACAGTGGAGGTGCACTCATCCATGCTACTTTCAATACAGGTCACTGTCATCCAGAGAATGAATGTCTGAGGTGATTTTGAGATCCGAGTTCAACATCGCAAAAAAAAAACGAATTTCATCACACAATGGGCCTAAACACCTCCTAAATGCTGGGAAGGAATGATTAATAGCTTCAGAAAGTGTGCCGTTGGGGGTTTCCCAGCAATAAAATTACAAATTCCTGTGCAATACTGAGAGTTTACATTTCACATTTGTGACCTTGACTATAAAGACACAGCAAATGAAGATCGTGGACTCTGCTGATTTAGACTGTATTCACACCTGAGACATTTGGAATACATTCCCGTTAGGGCTCATTCACATGGGGAAAAAAAAAAAAAAAAAAAAAAAAAAAAAAAAAAACACCAGCGTCCGATGCTCACAATTTTTCATGCATCTAAGCACAGCACCATAATAATTAATGAGCGCCCGTACACACCGCTGCCCCTATCTGGGACTATGTGAGCTGCATTTAGCTGCACAGTATAAAAAGTAGGCCATCTCTGCAGCCAGATCTGCAGATTTGACGTGCGAACGCACATAAAAACGTGTAGCCATTCATTTGAATGAAATAAGAATTGTATACATCTAAAAAACACCAGCTAGAAAATAGGCATTTGCCCATGTGAACGGACCCCAAACACTTCAGCACTCAACATCAAGCTTCCCAATATATATATATACACAATGGTGTCCATGCAATTCCTGAGCAGCACATTGCTTGAAGCTGGAAAAAGCAGTGCCAGCGCACTGCATCATTTGCAGACGCGACTTCTTCAGGGAAATCAAGTGGCGCAACGCATTGGGGCAGAGCCAGGTGAAGTCTGGCCTGGAGCTAAAACCATAAGTTTGTATTTCAGAATGTTGTGTGAAAGTCTGACTCTTATTTAAATGTGAATGTGTTTTTATACAAAAAATAAATAAAAAATTGGAGGTACTTCTTTATTCAAAATAAAAAATTAGAGGTACTACTTTAAAAAAAAAAAAAAAAAACCCGGAGGTACTACTACTTTTTATGCAAAAAAAAAAAATAAAAAGAAAGAAGATTGAAGAAAAGTAGTAGTACCTCCATTTTTTTTATTTTTTTTTGCAACTTGGGCACAGGAGCCTATGACAACCAAAGCAGAGAGCCGACATACCGTTAAAGCGCATATCTGTCTTTTTATTTGGGTCAGGCGCTGACTAGCAACTTTTGGCCCAGGGGGGGCAAATACAACCCAGAGGCCAATGGAGCAGCAACTCGGCCCCCCTTCCCATCCCCCTTAGTAGGCTTAAGCTCTACTCCAGGTAGTCTCCGCTCACCGGGCTGGACAGGCTCCAGGTTCCTGAACTGGCCGGGTCAGGTCTGGCTGGAGGAGAGCCTCCAGTGGGGCACAGAGTACACCATCCATGCTGGGGGGGGGGGGGCCCTGTGTTCTGACCCGATCCTCATCCCGCACTCGGTTGGACACCGGCAAAGACTTTACTCCTCCTCACCAGGCAGAAGTAGCATGGTCCAGTCCACCCTGGATACGGGATAGTGGGCATTTTATACGGTGGGGGAGCACTTTAATAATTGTGAAACTCTGTCAAAAGGCACATAATGTGGATGAAGTGAGCATGGGAAATCTCGGTACTTCGGCATCAAGCTGGTTCACACTTATTTATGGGACTTTTATCATTTTATGTGTATTGTTTATTTGTATAATAAATGTGTTTTTTTTTGTTTTGTTTTTTAGGAAGTGGCCGGCTTCCGACGGATGGGCCGACATTGTTGGGAGTCTATAGACATTCTGCAGGACTTGTTGGGAGTGGACATGCTTCAGGAGACAGCCATAACCTTGAGAAGAACATATATTCTAGCACACCATGGATCCATAAGGAATAGTCCAACATTTATTTAAAGTGATCACATTGCAAACAGTGCAGGTGAAACATTTCAAGGCTACTCATAGCCACGTGACTGACCAAAGAGTTCCTGCGTGGCCTGGACACATTTCTCCTGAACCATTCGCGATGTGGCTACTATTGATTATGGATCCATGGTGTGCTGGTGACATATGTTCCTCTCCATGCTGGTACCAGTTAACCCACTGGGTGCATTTACAACAGCATTCTCTTACTTCTAGAAGCTGGTCTAACCATTTTTCCTTCACTGGCTTAAAGTGGTAGTAAACCCTGGGATTTGTATTTTTTACCTACAGGTGAGCTTATATAACAAAGCTTAACTGTAGGTAAAATTAATATCTCCCAAACATGTACCATTTAGGAGACATTCTCTTGCGAGCAGCAGCCTGTGACGTCACCGGTGCATGCGCTCTGAAGAACGGCACACTTGTGCTGTTCCTTCAGAGATGTGTGCCGTGGCTGAGTTACATAATCACCACTCAGACGCCTGGAATCCCTGAACCAGGAAGGAGGATAGTGTGAAAAATGGAAGCCTCTGCAGTATGCTGAAGCTGGAGGGCTTCATTTTAAAGGTAAGTCTTTCATAACGTGCTTGTATGCGGTACATACTAGCACATTATGGTATTGTCTTGCAGGTGGAAAAAAAAAAAAAAAAATGTTTTTTCTCTTCGCACAGAGTTTACCACCTCTTTAAGTACGCACCAAAATGGAGCGCTAGCTGTACAAGCAGCAAGTACCAAAGGGTTGCAGGTTGGGCACAGGGGTTCTTGAGTGCAATGAAATTTCTAGAACTCGCCCACGATGATATATTACCCCTACAAATGTCTGCTACCTAAAGGAACAACGAAACATTTAACATAGGGAGCCAGAAGCAGAGGTTTCCTCGGTAAAGTCTGTAGACACCCCTCCAAATAACTGGGTTCAAGCATTTCCCATGAAGGCTATGGTTTAGTCACCCATGCTGACATCGCGCAACCCGAAGTGATGCCAGCCAAGGACGTTTCCTTTTGTGCAATTACCCCTGTATTCTTGTGAGTGCATTTTATTACCTTAAAAATCATTTTACTCTATGTGGAGCATTTCTCTATTCCTTTCTTTTTTTTTTATTCTTTTATTCAATTTTCAATGCAGGACAGATACAGTAACCAGAACAATCACAGATAAACCTGGTCATGCACATCATGACCATAAACATATAATGGATATAAGTGATCATGTTCAAAAACAGTCTCATATAGAAAAGGTATCTGTAGTTGTTAACCTGTGAGGACAGACAATACCATCCTACACTCAGAGTAACAAGCCGAGGGAGGTGCACGTGGATCACGCGACACCCCTCTTGTAAACATCCACAGACCTCGTCCATTGTAATGTCCATATTGGCACTATGGGTCCGCAAGATACACCACGGACCCACTTAGGTCAACATTGGGCAGGTCAGAAAAGATAAACAGAGAAAGAAGATAAAAGGTAAAGAAGAGAAAGAGGAAAAAAATAAAAAGGGGGGGGGGGGGGAACAGGTATCGGGGGGCCCCACGAGAGCCTGTCAATACCTACAGGGCTAGAGCAGCACACCCATTCTCAGCATGCACTTACAATGGCAGGGGCATCTAATCGGTCACCGAGTCGGCAGCAGACACCCTCTCCCGCAGGTAGTCCGTGGTACCAGTAAAGTACCTCCATGGCCTCCATTTCTCGCGAAATTTTCTTCCGTATTGTGGAGAGTAGCGGTCATTTCCTCCATACGGAGGATATAATTAATTTTGGAAAACCACAGGGCCCTAGACAGGGGCTGAGATTGCCTCCACATCACAGGGATGCATACCTGCGCTATGTTCAAGAGTTGCATTGTCAAAGTCTGTTTATATTTTCGCACAGGTCTATTCGTCAGATGGAGTAGGCACGCCGCTGGGTCTCCCCGTAAGTCCACCGACGTTAGTTTCTTAATTGTCGCCGCCACATCATTCCAGAATGCGCCTAAGGCAGGGCATGACCAGAAGATATGGACCTTGGACCCCGTCGCGGATTGGCATCTCCAACACTTGTTGGGGATTGAGTTATTCACCTTGTTCAGGAGATATGGGACCCTATACCAACGGGAGAGTATTTTGTATCCCGACTCCTGAAGATAACTAGCAATGGAAGCCTTGTGAGTCAATAGCAATATCTTCCCTATCTGCTGTGGGGTGAAGCGGGTACCCTCGTCTTTTTCCCACTGGTGAATGTACGCAGGGGGTGATCCCCCATCTAGAGAAGCCAGTAGATTATATAGCAGGGAGAGTGAGTGCCGCACGGGTTCCGTCTCGTGACACAACGTCTCGAAAGAGGTCAGGCCTCTGGGCACATAGGGGGTCTTTTGAATCGCCAGTAGGAAGTGCCGGAGTTGGTATGCGCTGAACGCGGCTAGTGGTGGCTCTAAGTCCCGCTACAGCCTGCATATTCGGGAAACCCCCAGGCAGGTCACACCCCTCGCAACCGGTGCCTACCCGAATCCACCAGCCGCCGCAACCGCCTGTTGGTGAACCCCGGAGGAAAGTCCGGATTCCCCACTATAGGGGTCATTGGAGAAGGGAGGGGCGAGATATCGGTGGTACGAAATAACCTCCTCGTCACTGCCAGCGTTGCCCCGATGAGCGGGTGGTAACGCAGATCCTTTAGGTGGGGATGCCAGGAGCCACGGGGAGGTCAAAAGAGGGATGGACGCATCTTCCATCTCCACCCACTGTTTCTGTGGACCGTGGCAATGCCAATCCACAACCCTGGTCAGTAGAGTTGCCCTGTAATACCTACGCAAGTCGGGGAGACCCACCCCCCCCTGGTCTTTGGGTCTGGCAAGGGTCTGGAGTTTGGCCCTGGGAGGTTCCTGTGCCCAGATGAATTTCCTAAGGAGGGTCTTCAACTGCGCAAAGAATTTCAGAGGAACGCGAATAGGTACAGTTTGGTCAATATATAGGATCCTAGGCAGCGCCGTCATTTTAAAAGGCGCTGCAGCGCCCAAACCAGGTTAACGCGAGGGAGTGCCATCCCTCCAGGTCCGACTTCAACCTGTGCAACAAGGGGATATAATTATGCAGGTACAATTGCGCCAGGTCTGAAGTAACATTGATCCCTAAATATCTAATAGAGTCGGCTGCCCAGTGGAATTGAAAAGCTGAACGTAGACCACGGGTCTCCGCTTCTGGGACAGAGACGTTCAAGACTGCGGACTTGGCGCAATTGACCTTGTAATTCGACAAGGCTCCGTACACGCGGAGTGCTGCCAAAATATTCGGAAGGGAGACATGTGGAGTAGAGACAAAGAAAATTAAGTCGTCCGCATAGGCCGCGAGCTTGTGGTGGGCCGAGGGCTTCCGAAGACCTGTTATGTTTGGGTCATTGCGTATATGGCACATGAAGGGTTCTAGTGTCAAAATAAAAATAAGGGGGGGCAGGGGGCAACCCTGCCTCATCCTATTCGTAATTGGAAAAAACTCAGAGCGCCAATCGTTCGCGCGCACTGCCGCCGAGGGTTTGGAATACAACGCTGATATCCAGCCCTGCGTGCATGGGCCCAGGCCTACATGTGACAGAGTGGCCCGTAAAAAATGCCAGGCCATTCTGTCAAAGGCCTTCTCTGCGTCGGTGGAAAGCAGCAGAAAAGGCCTCCCCCACTTCGAGCTGCATGAATCAAGTTGATGACTCGGATCGTATTATCTCGGGCCTCTCGCATGGGGACAAACCCCACTTGATCGAAGTGTATTAATTTCGGGATATGAGGTGCTAGTCGGTTGGCAAGGATCTTAGCGAAAAGCTTCAGATCAACGTTTAAGAGTGCAATTGGGTGGAAGCTCCCACACTACGACAGGTCCTTGCCTTCCTTAGGGATTAAGGATATGTATGCCCTAAGCGAGTCCATGTGCAATCCATTGCCCCCCTTCGCAGCATTAAACGCCCGAAGGAAGTGCTGTGCCAGGAGTCCCGTATAGGTGCGGTAGTACGTCAAAGTGAGGCCGTTATGGTATTGTCTTGCACTGAGCCAGTGCCACCTGAAATTCCTCTGCAGAAATGTCCACCTCCAGGGAGTCACGGACCTCCGCAGGAAGGGTCGGCATACCAGAGGCCCCGACGTACTCACTTGCCGCCACCTGTTTAGACGCTATCGCTTCTGCACTCTCCCCCCGGTGGAGATTATAAAGGTCGTGGTAATAGTCGAAAAATTCCTTCGCCATTTCCTTAGACTTATTAACTCTAGAGCCCTGTCTAGTGGTAATATAAGCATCGCACTGGACTTGTTGGAATATTCAAAGCATAAACGTTTCGCCCAAGCCAACCGAGAAACCGTCTTCTGATACAGAATGCCCCGCAGATTCTCCCTGGCCTGGACCAGAGCCTCCAGGTGGGTCGCCGATAGAGACCTCTTATGAAGAAGTTCAAGGCAGCGCACCTCCCTGATCAATGCTTCAATTTGCCTAGATCTCTCCTGTTTTTTCCGCACTCCAATCCGAATCAGCACCCCTCTCATTACACACTTATGTGCCTCCCACACGCTCGAAGGGCTCAAGGCCGGGTCTACGTTCTCCCGAAAGTAATACTTAAGTGTCTCCCCTATCTCCGTCCGAGCGTCGGGGTCCTGTAGTAGGGATTCATTGAGCCGCCATGTGGGGGGCGAGCAGGAGTCCAAGTCCCAAGCCAGGGTCAAGTGTATTGGAGCGTGGTCCGAGAAAGAAATATGGTCAATCTGGGCAGAAGTCACCATGGGGAGGTCTTTATGTTGGATCTGAAAGCAATCAATCCTGGAGTAAGTATGATGCACCGGGGAGAAGTAAGTATAATCCCTCTCCTCCGGGTGCAGGACCCTCCAGGGATCGATCAGGTTCAGACCATGCAGTTTCGCCCTCAGTTTTTTGAGGCAGGAATAGGTAAGGTGCGACACACCCCTGGACACGTCCACTAGCGGTTCCTGAGCGTAGTTGAAATCCCCACCCATCAAGAGTACCCCCTCACTAGCCTCCAGGAGTATAGGGGCTAGGGCCTAAGTGGTTCGAGTTCGGAAAGTAGACATTTAGCATGGTAATAATGTCATCCCTAATCTTACCCTTCACCAGTAGGAAACGACCCTGCGGGTCCACCCGCAGTTCCAGCAAGGTCCAGGGCACGACTTCGCAATCAGGATGCTAACCCCTTTAGATTTTGAGATGGGGGAGGGTGCATAGTACACCGTGGGGAAGCCTCCGTTACCAAGTTTGGGGACCGCCCGCTGCCTGAAGTGAGTCTCCTGTAAAAACGCTATTTGGGTGTGGGACTTTCAGATCTGAGAGGAGCCTGGACCGTTTTTCAGGAGTAGACAAACCCCGTACATTTAAAGACGTGAATTGAACCAGAGGGAAGGAATGTATGGGGGGGGGGGGGTGTTAAAAGAAGAAAAGGAGAAGAAGATAGTAAGAGATAGAGGAAAGCTGGCACCAAAGAAGTGTGGTGACCTAGGCAACCACACCGGTGCCCTACTAAATCACAAAAAAAAAAAAATCTCGCGTGCACTAGCGCAACCTATGGGTGGAGTGTGGGGAGACTGGCACGGTCTAAAAGTTGGGAGACATGTGGACCAGTCCAAATCACCGGTTTTAACTAACAAAATGAACATAACTAACCAGAGGCCTATACCCATTCTGGTGTAACCCGCAAGCCCCACCCACCCGACCCCCGTCACTCATCCTCCCTGCATCCGCCCCCATCAATCGCCCGGGTAGACACTAGTGAGGATGCCGGGGCGCACCCCTCCACCTGCCCCGTCGGACCAGGCCCAAATCTAGTACAGCCAAGTTAGGACTAGCAGGAAATAAGAAAAGAGAAAAAAAAAAAAAAAGCAACTCCAGTCCTGTGTAACCCCAGTCCTGTGTAACCCCAGTCCTGTGTAACGTGTATAATAAGAAATGTCTACTTAACAGTAGTCCACCAGCTGGGTACTTCAAGGTTCCGGAGAAGCAAAGTCGGCCCTGGGGGCCTGCTGAGATCTGGAGCGACGGCGTCTCCTGCCATTCCGCTGAGGCCTAGGTGGAAGCATCAGGGGGTTGTCCGAAAAGGGGTAGGCAGTCCAGCCAGTTTGGGACAGGGGATGCAGGCACCCCCAGAAAAGAGAACAGGTCCGGCAGTTGGTCAGGCCATCTCAGAGCAAAAGAGTCGCTTCCCTTAATGACGATCAGGTTAAAGGGGTGCCCCCACCTGTAGGTGGCCCCTATCCCCCGAATGGAGTCCAACAAGGGGCGCAGCACCCCCCGCATCTTCAGTGTAAGACGAGACAGGTCTGGGAGCACCTGCACAGTGGCACCATCACAGTCCATCTGACCTTTAGCCCAGGCCTGACGCATGATCTCCTCTTTAATAGAATAAAAATGAACCCTGGCTAGAACGTCCCTTGGGGCAGCAGGGTCCCCACCTCTAGGGCCTTGTGCACGATGGACCCTGTCCAGCTCCAGTTCCTCCGCCGGGGGCTTGTCACGGTATGCATTTAAGATGGCAGTCACTGTGGTTTTCAGGTCACTGCCCGTAGTCTCCTCGGCGAGACCACAGATCCTCACATTGTTCCGTCGGCTACGGTTTTCCCCATCGTCCACGGATAACTGCAGCGAGATCAGGCGGCGAGCATGGGACCCTTGAATGTTCTCTAGGGCCTGTACCCTGGCTTCAAGCATGCCTGTAACCTGCTCTACAGTGGTCACCCGTGTGTCTACTGAGTCTATACGTTGCTTAAGCTCATTAATCTCTCTGGACAGGGTACTCACGATCGTAGCAGTGGACTCAGCAATGTCCTGTTTTGTGGGGAGAAGCGCCATCAGCTCTTTCCAGGCCTCCGCCGGTGGCTGGCCCTGGGAGGCGAATCCTGTCACCGCGTGCGGCCCCTCCATGGGGATGTCTGGAGAGGGGATCGGGGAGTCAGCTCTCGGCTCCGGTGACCGTTGTCCCGCCTGTGTGTGCTGGGATCCTTTCCCCGTCTTCCTGCCGTGAGATGCAGAGGTCGTGGAGGTACGTGGCGGCGCCATGTTGGCGTCCGCGGCCTGAGGCAATGCGGCCGGATTGCAGGGGAAATACGCAGCGATGTCAGCAGAACTGTGGGCGGTCGGTGTCCCGGGAGCGAGGTCTGCTGCGGACATATGCTAGGCTGTTAAACCGCCGACTGGATTCGGTGTTCGGCCAGGTCACGACACGGAGCACGTCCTCACAGAGCCATAGTCAAGCCACGCCCCCTCCTCTATTCCTTTCATGATGTCTGCCAGATTATGATCCGGAGGATGATACATTGGAGGACAATTGATGTGATTTAGAAGTATTAAAACAAGAATGATGTGGTCCTGGTGAATTCCCATTCTCTTGAGCCTTTTACGATTTCTCTTTAGTAAGAGGGTATGAAGGCATGGCCCCGTCAGGAAAGCTGTACGGGGCCTCAAAATGTCAAAAAGCGGTTTGTTTGTACCTCACCAAAGCCTTCACCTCAATCCTACCAAAACACCTTTGGAATTAATTGGTTAAGGGTCAAATCCCACCAAAAGGTGCTTTCTAAATAGGCATCACCAGGCTGCACGGTTTTGGCGCCGACTGTCCAGTACTGGGATTCTGGGGTCAAATCCCACCAGAGACTTGATGATTACCTAATTCACCCTTCCCAGTATTGCATGTACCTCCTATAAACCAAACATTCTTGGCAGGACAATCAGCTTCCATCCACACGTGTCTGCATGACTGTGGTAGGGACTTTGGCACATAAGATGATTTAGGAAAAGGACCTGTGTGAAGGGTTCAGTGTTATTTGTTGAAGGAGCATAGTGCACTATATGAACATAAAAAATAAGAACAAGAATGCTGACGAGGTAAAAGATAAGACTGCTGAGCAGCACTATCTGGGCTGCAGACCAACTAATCAGCAACTTCAGCACTTCACTTTCTGTTATTGCACAATGTCGGGATGTTCATGCGCCAAAATCCTCACGTCCCCCCAGAAGGAGCTTCTGCTATGTCACCACTACCATGAAGAGACCAACAGTCCGGTGCCCCTGGTTTACGTAAACAGATCATAAATAGCACAGGATCACATGCATGGCTTTAATAGTATTCTGCCTATTAGTCTCCAAACCACGGTACATTAGCATGGTGGCCGGCGCAATTAACACCCCCGACCCTGGTTGGTGGCCAGCGGGAGGAGAGCCCTCCTTACACTGGTGAGTGAGTGGGAAGAATGCTCCTTACAGGGATCTAAACACATCACTGGTATCTGAGAGGACCCCCGTGTTCCATACAACTCTGACTGAAAAAGGCTGCGATATCGAGAGAGACCCCCTCACGTCTTCCCATGGTGCACCCTCCACATCCTCCATGGTGCACCTCCCCCCTTCACATTCTCCATGGTGCACCTCCCCTCTTCAGGCCCCTTGCATCCTCCATAGTGCCCCTCCAGACTCTCCCCCCCCCCACATCCTCCATGGTGCCACTCCAGACCCCCCTCCAAATCCTCCAGGGTGCTCCTCCTCCCTTCAAAACCCCCACATCCTCCATAGTGACCCTCCAGACCCCCCCCCCCCTTCAGACCCCTCACGTCTTCCATGGTGCACCCTCCACATCCTCCATGGTGCGCCTCCACATCCTCCCCCCCCACATCCTCCTCCATGGTGCCCCACCACCCTTAAGACCTCTCACATCCTCCATGGTGCCCCTCCACCCCTTCAGACCCCTCACATCCTCCATGGTGCCCCTCCACCCCTTCAGACCCCTCACATCCTCCATGGTGCCCCCCCACCCTTCAGGCCCCTCACATCCTCCATGGTGCCCCCCCACCCTTCAGGCCCCTCACATCCTTCATGGTGCCCATTCCACCCCTCGCGTCCTCCATGATGCCCCCTCCACCCCTCGCGTCCCCCATATCCTCCATGGTGCCCCCACCACCCTCACGTCCTCCATGGTGCCCCTCACGACCCCCCTCCAAATCCTCTAGGGTTCTCCTCCACCCTTCAGAACCCCCACACATCCTCCATGGTGCCCCTCCAGACCCCCCCCCCCAACATTTCAGACCCCTCACGTCTTCCATGATGCCCCCTCCACCCTTCACATCCTCCATGGTGCTCCTCCACCCTTCAGACCCCCCACATGCTCCATGGTGCCCCTCCACCCTTCAGACCCCCCCCACGCTCCATGGTGCCCCTCCACCCTTCAGACCCCCCCCACATGCTCCATGGTGCCCCTTCACCCTTCAGACCCCCCCCACGCTCCATGGTGCCCCTCCACCCTTCAGACCCCCCCCACGCTCCATGGTGCCCCTCCACCCTTCAGACCCCCCCCCACATGCTCCATGGTGCCCCTTCACCCTTCAGACCCCCCCCACGCTCCATGGTGCCCCTCCACCCTTCAGACCCCCCCCCACATGCTCCATGGTGCCCCTTCACCCTTCAGACCCCCCCCAAATCTCCATGGTGCCCCTCCACCCCCAGATCCTCCAGGGTGCCCCCCCAGACTCTCCCCCCCCATCCTTCATGGTGCCCCACCACCCTTCAGACCCCTCACATCCTCCATGGTGCCCCTCCATGCTTGACATCCTTCATGGTGCCCCTGCACCCTTCAGACCCCTCACATCCTCCATGGTGCCCCTCCATGCTTGACATCCTTCATGATGCCCATCCACCCTTCAGACCCCCCCCCCCCCCCCCCCACATCCTCCATGGTGCTCCTTCCCCCTTCAGACCCCCTCATATCCTCCACGGTGCCCCCTCCACCCTTCAGACCCCTCACATCCTCCACGGTGCCCCCTCCACCCTTCAGACCCCTCACATCCTCCACGGTGCCCCCTCCACCCTTCAGGCCCCTCACATCCTCTACGGTGCCCCTCCACCCTTCAGGCCCCTCACATCCTCCACGGTGCCCCTCCACCCTTCAGGCCCCTCACATCCTCCACGGTGCCCCTCCACCCTTCAGGCCCCTCACATCCTCCACGGTGCCCCTCCACACTTCAGGCCCCTCACATCCTCCACGGTGCCCCTCCACACTTCAGGCCCCTCACATCCTCCACGGTGCCCCTCCACACTTCAGGCCCCTCACATCCTCCACGGTGCCCCTCCACACTTCAGGCCCCTCACATCCTCCACGGTGCCCCTCCACACTTCAGGCCCCTCACATCCTCCACGGTGCCCCTCCACACTTCAGGCCCCTCACATCCTCCATGGTGCCCCTCCATGCTTGACATCCTTGATGCCCATCCACCCTTCAGACCCCCTCTCATATCCTCCATGGTGCCCCCTCCACCCCTCACGTCCTCCGTGGTGCCCCCTCGACCCTTCAGACCCCTCACATCCTCCATGGTGCCCCTCCACACTTCAGGCCCCTCACATCCTCCATGGTGCCCCTCCACACTTCAGGCCCCTCACATTCTCCATGGTGCCCCTCCACATCCTCCATGGTGCTGCTCCACCCTTCAGACCCCTCATATCCTCCAAGGTTCCCCTCCATGCTTGAAATACTTCATGGTGCCTATCCACCCTTCAGACCCCCCCCCACATCCTCCATGGTGCCCCCTCCACCCCTCATGTCCTCCATGGTGCCCCCTCCACCCTTCAGACCCCTCACATTCTCCATGATGCCCCCTCCACCCCCACATCCTCCATGGTGCTCCTCCACCCTTCAGACCCCTCACATCCTTCATGGTGCCCCTCCACGCTTGACATCCTTTATGGTGCCCATGGGGGGTGCCCATGGTACCCCTCCACATCCTCCATGGTGCCCCCCCACCCTTCAGACCCCTCACATCCTCCATGGTGCCCCTTCCACCCCTCACATCCTCCATGGTGCCCCTTCCACCATGCCCCCTCCAACCCTTCAGACCCCTCACATCCTCCACGGTGTCCCCTCCAACCCTTCAGACCCCTCACATCCTCCACGGTGTCCCCTCCAACCCCTCACATCCTTCACGGTGTCCCCTCCAACCCGTCGCATCCTTCACGGTGTCCCCTCCAACCCTTCAGACCCCTCACATCCTCCACAGTGTCCCCTCGAACCCTTCAGACCCCTCACATCCTCCACAGTGTCCCCTCCAACCCTTCAGACCCCTCACATCCTCCACAGTGTCCCCTCCAACCCTTCAGACCCCTCACATCCTCCACAGTGTCCCCTCCAACCCTTCAGACCTGTCACATCCTCCACAGTGTCCCCTCCAACCCTTCAGACCCGTCACATCCTCCACAGTGTCCCCTCCAACCCTTCAGACCACTCACATCCTCCACAGTGTCCCCTCCAACCCTTCAGACCCCTCACATCCTCCACAGTGTCCCCTCCAACCCTTCAGACCCCTCACATCCTCCACAGTGTCCCCTCCAACCCTTCAGACCCCTCACATCCTCCACAGTGTCCCCTCCAACCCTTCAGACCCCTCCCATCCTCCACGGTGTCCCCTCCAACCCTTCAGACCCCTCCCATCCTCCATGGTGCCCCTCCACCCTTCAGACCACTCCCATCCTCCATGGTGCCCCTCCACCCTTCAGACCCCTCACGTCCTCCATGGTGCCCCTCCCACCCTTCAGACCCCACACGTCCTCCACGGTGCCCCCTCCACCCCTCGCATCCACCGCGGTGCCCCCTGCCCCCCTCGCATCCGCCACGGTGCCCCCTGCACCCTTCGCATCCGCCACGGTGCCCCCTGCCACCCCTCGTGTCCTCCATGGTGCCCCCTGCACCCTGCCACCCCTCGTGTCCTCCACAGTGTCCCCTCCACCCTTCAAACCCCTCACATCCTCCACCCTTCAGACCCCTCACATCCTCCACAGTGTCCCCTCCAACCCTTCAGACCCCTCACATCCTCCACAGTGTCCCCTCCAAACCTTCAGACCCCTCACATCCTCCATGGTGCCCCCCCACCCTTCAGACCCCACACGTCCTCCACGGTGCCTTCTCCCCCCCCTCGCATCCGCCACGGTGCCCCATCGCATCCGCCACGGTGCCCCCTGCACCCCTCGCATCCGCCACGGTGCCCCCTGCACCCTTTGCATCCGCCACGGTGCCCCCTGCACCCTTCGCATCCGCCACGGTGCCCCCTGCCACCCCTTGTGTCCTCCATGGTGCCCCCTGCCACCCCTCGTGTCCTCCATGGTGCCCCCTGCCACCCCTCGTGTCCTCCATGGTGCCCCCTCCACCCTTCAGATCCCACACGTCCTCCACGGTGCCCTCTCCCCCTCGCATCCGCCACGGTGCCCCCTGCACCCCTCGCATCCGCCACGGTGCCCCCTGCACCCCTCACATCCGCCATGGTGCCCCCTGCACCCCTCACATCCGCCACGGTGCCCCCTGCACCCTTCGCATCTGCCACGGTGCCCCCTGCCACCCCTCGTGTCCTCCATGGTGCCCCCTGCACCCCTCGTGTCCTCCATGGTGCCCCCTCCACCCTTCAAACCCCTCACATCCTCCACGGTGTCCCCTCCACCCTTCAGACCCCACACGTCCTCCATGGTGCCCCCTCCACCCTTCAGACCCCACATGTCCTCCACCCTTCAGACCCCTCACATCCTCCACATTGTCCCCTCCAACCCTTCAGACCCCTCACATCCTCCACGGTGTCCCCTCACATCCTCCACGGTGTCCCCTCACATTGTCCCCTCCAACCCTTCAGACCCCTCCCATCCTCCATGGTGCCCCTCCACCCTTCAGACCCCTCACATCCTCCATGGTGCCCCCCCACCCTTCAGACCCCACACGTCCTCCACGGTGCCCCCTCCACCCCTCGCATCCGCCGAGGTGCCCCCTCCCCCCCTCGCATCCGCCACGGTGCCCCCTGCACCCCTCGCATCCGCCAAGGTGCCCCCTGCACCCCTCGCATCCGCCAAGGTGCCCCCTGCACCCCTCGCATCCGCCAAGGTGCCCCCTGCACCCCTCGCATCCGCCACGGTGCCCCCTGCACCCCTCGCATCCGCCACGGTGCCCCCTGCCACCCCTTGTGTCCTCCATGGTGCCCCCTGCACCCCTCGTGTCCTCCATGGTGCCCCCTCCACCCTTCAAACCCCTCACATCCTCCACGGTGTCTCCTCCACCCTTCAGACCCCTCGTGTCCTCCATGGTGCCCCCTCCACCCTTCAGACCCCACACATCTTCCATGGTGCCCCCCCTAGTCACTCACCATAGGCTCCTCTGTGTTCCTTTGGAACTGGACCAGTCGGGCCTTTCTCCTCTCCTCCGGACATCCATTGGTGGGGAGACATTCCTCGGTGAGAGCCCCGGAGGAGGGCGACATAGGCTGAGAGGAAGACATGGAGAAGGTCAGATATACACAGCGAGGAGGATATACACCCGGTACACCCCTCCCTCATGGACCTTCACCCGGTACACCCCTCCCTCATGGACCTTCACCCGGTACACCCCTCCCCCACAGACCTTCACCCTCTCCCCTCCCCCTCTCTCACCGGAGGAGGCGGTTTGCTCTGCAGTAATGTCTCCAGGTAGAGATCGGACAGAGCGCGCTCAAACTTCACCGTCATGTCTGTCCTCCGTTCTCCCGACACACAAAGAGCTGAGTCAGCGGAACCACTTCCCCGCCCCCCACACAGGGGAGGACCCACCGACCGGCTATCACCTCCTCACAGGCCGGTCACTGAGGAGAGGAGACAACACTGGACGGGCTGGGGAGGGCGTGCTCCCGGGTCACATGACCGCCGCCGATCGAGGTCACGTGATCCGGAGAGGACCCGCTACGCTCGGCTGCCCGTGTCATGTGACCGAGCTAGGGAGAAGCGGGCGGGGCAAAGGGCTGTCATGGCTCTGAGGGGACAGTTGTTTACAACCTGTCAGAGAAATAAAGGTGTCCATAGAGATCTGTGATCAATATATAATAAAGGAGACCATGGAGATCTGTGATCAATATATAAGGCTGGATTCACACCTATGCATTTTTAGTGTTTTTTGCAGATTTGCACTAGAGAAGGTGGAACATAGGAAACCATGATAAATGGACTGTAGTACAAATCTGCAAAATGCAAAAAAGCACAAAACAGGCATAGGTGTGAATCCAGCCTAATAAAGGAGACCATAGAGATCTGTGATCGATATATAATAAAGATGTCCATAGACATCTGTGATCGATATATAATAAAGAAGACCATAGAGATCTGTGATCAATATATAATAAAGATGTCCATAGAGATCTGTGATCAATATATAATAAATTAGTCCATAGAGATCTCTGATCAATATATAATAAAGGTGCCATGAGGGGTTCCCATCATCCCTGTGCTTTGTTCCCAGGTCCAGACAACCGCTGTGCCCATTATGAGGGGTTCCCACCCTGCCTGTGCTTAGGTCTCATGTCTGGACACCCGCTGTGCCCATTATGAGGGGTAGGGTTGCCACCTGTCCGGGATTCACCTGGACAGTGCGGGTTTTGAAACATGTGCCCGGGTCTCTGACCACCTGAGACCCGGGCACATTATTAATTTCAGACCCGTCAGTGGCTCCCTTCCTGCACGGCCGTGTCTCCTCAATTTCGGGGTCCGCAGCGTCGTAGCGCTTATTAATTTCTGCTCCTGTTTAGCTGTCTGAGACTCTGAGTACAGGACGGGAGTCGGGACGCAGAGGCGGAGCCTCCATGGTGCTCTCCTGCAATCCCCTGGCTGCAGAAGGGGCAAGGAGGTGGGCAGAGCCTCCATGGTGCTCTCCTCCAATCCTCTGGCTGGCTGTAGAAGGGACAAGGAGGTGGGCGGAGCCTCCCCATTCCCTGCTGCTTTGGAATGTGTGCAGAGATCGCGTGGGACTGCAGCCAAGCTTGTCAGGTAAGTTTTTTCATTGTCGGGTTTTCAAAGTACTCTCACCTCTCCTCCCCCCACCATACACCCCCTTCCCCCACCATACACTATACATACACCCCCCTCCCCCACCATACACTATACATACACCGTCCTCCGCCCTACTGACACTGTCCTACCTACTGACACCATTTACACACACCCCTCCCCCCACCATACACTATCCATATATACAATCCCCCCATATATACTGTTCTCCACTCCCCAGACAGCATCCATATATACAGTTCTCACCGGGTGACACCGTCCACTGCCCTACTGACACCGTACACTGCCCTACTGACACCATTTACTGCTCTATTGACACCGTCCACTGCCCTACTGGCTGACAGTGTCCACTTTTAAGGTAGGCTATTTTCCCTGACAATTCTTTTATTAATCAAATCATATTTTATGGGTACACTAAATGCTTTTGTTTTATTTAATCATGCCCCTTTAAGTCCCCCCACTTTTAATGCAATTTGGCTATAGCAACTGTTCACTGTAGCACACTTCATTACTACTCTTTTTGGGTAACCCAAGGTATTTTACAATCCTATAGCGTGTACTACAAAAAAATTGCCATGCACTGTGAAAATGTTCGGGTTTGGCTTGAAGAAAAGGTGGCAACCCTAATGAGGGGTCCCCACCATTCCTGGGTCTGGACACCCGCTGTGCCCATTATGAGGGGTTCCCACCATGCCTGTGCTTAGCTCCCATGTCTGGACACCCGCTGTGCCCATTATGAGGGGTTCCCACCATCCCTGTGCTGAGTTCCCGGGTCTTTACACCCACTGTGCCCATTATGAGGGGTTAATTTTGTTTATTGAAAATCTTACAAACAACAACTTCTACACAATAAATAAAACATATTTACAAAATAATTGAATATGACTATACAAAACAAGAACATAATAAATGGTGCAAACCAAAAAGCGTACAACATAATCCCTACAGGGGAACCAGACTAAGGAACATCACCATGCATGGAGCCTTTTATAAAAACGTAGTGGGAACTGCCATTAGGGTAGTTGAGGCAGACGTTTCTTAGCCTGACTACTCCCTCTGCCTGGAGAACCAGCGCTCTTTGTTGCACCATGGCACTCATCCATAGGAGGACACTGAACTGAACGAGTCCCATTCATTGTCATCATCTGACAGGACCTTAAACTTATTTTCTAAATGCAAAACCTTAGGACTTAAGGTAACTGCACCACTTTTTTTTTCCCTTCCTTTTGCCCCTCTTCCTTTTATCCTCCAACCACTCCATATCATCCTTGGACAAAACAGAGTCAAACGCCTCCCCACACCTCTTGCTGCCTCTGCAATTTTAGAAGAAACAGAAGGAGTGGACACATTCTTGGCAACAGAAACCTTAGCAACAGACTGGGAAGACACAGACACAGTGGGCATTGGCACAGACTGGGGAGACACAGACACATTGGGTATTGGCACAGACTCAGGTGGACTCACAGGCCCTCCAGCTGCTGGCCTGGGTAGAAGATGGTCAGCCTGTCCCTCCCCAGGAAAGGTGAGGATGGCAGATGCTGGACAACATTGTCAATGACCTTTAATTTTAGCTGCACAGACCATCTCCCTGTCCATATTCCCCCGATCATCCAAAATCTTTTTTAGGGGGCTCAGGACATCCCCATACCTCAACAATACAGTTTTTGTTTTTTTTCTTTTTTTTTCTTTGTCATCTCAGTAAGTTACTTTGTAGTGACGGATTCTAATCAGCTTGACGCTCAGAATCCCTCTTATTCTACTTATCATTGTGGCAGTCTTTTTCCTTTCCTTTCTTTTTCCTTTTTTTTTTCTTTCTTTTTTCTTTCTTTTTTTTTTTTTTTTGTTCTATCATTACTTATCCAAGTTTATTACATATCCAAAAAAGAAAAACCAAACAAAAATAAAAAAATAAAACTAGCATCTCATTAATTGCTTTTACATTTATATTTGAGATAACTTATCTTATTTACTAGGCTATTTTATTTATTTGTTTTAACCCTCCCCTCCTACCCTCTTCTCCCTAATCTGTTGGCCCTCCCTGAATCCATTACCTTTTATTCTGTTAATGCTTGTGTATAATGTTTCGTCTTTTTAAATATTCTCCACTTTTCCCACATTACCCAGTATCTTTTCATTTTGTTTTCCTCCATTTTACTTAGATATTCCATATTATTGATGTATTATATTCTTTGTATCCATTCTCTAATAGGGTTTTTTTTACCTGTAACCAGTTTTTGGGTATTATGGCTTTTGCCGCGTTAAGCAAAACGGGGACTAACGTATTTTTTATTCTTTTTTTAAATTGCTTACTGTTTTTTTCTTCTGCCCCTTGAAACAGACACTCCCCGGGGCCTAGAGGTATTCTTTCCCCTGTTATTATTTCTGTATAATCTATTATATTTCGCCAGTATAGTTTTATCTCCGGGCATTCCCACCAAAAATTGAATATTGTTCCAGGTAATTTGCATTCTCTCCAGCATAGCCTAGATTTGGAGGGATCTATTCTGTGTAATTTATCTGGTGTTAAATGCCATCTCATTAGGCATTTATAGTTAGCCTCTATTGATCTTATGTCTGATGCATAACTATGCACAGAATTAATCATCTGGATCTCGTCTACTTTAAAGCCCAAATCTTTTTCCCATTTAATTATGGATGGTATGGTGCCTTGGCCCTCTATTTCCGAGAGACAATCGTATACCTGTGAAACACTCAACAATACAGTTAAATCCCGTTGTGGTATGGATTCATTAGGTCACAAGAACTGCCACCATTTTAATGAGGGGCTGGCGTGATATAAGCTTGGGGATGAGCCCTTTCCAGTCCGGCAGGCCCCTACACACGTGTTCATACTTCTCGCAAAATATGTCCAAAGACTCCGGACAGATAAAGGACAAATCATACTCATAGGAACCCGCCGGACTGATCAGGGCAAAAATCATTATCATTATGAGGGGTTCCCACCATCCCTGTGCCGATTTCCCAGGTATTTACACCCGCTGTGCCCATTATGAGAGGTTCCCACCACCCCTGTGCTTAGTTCCAGGGTCTAGAGACCCTCTGTGTCCATTATGAGGGGTTCCCACCATCCCTGTGCTTAGTTCCTGGGTCTGGACAGCCGCTGTGCCCATTATGAGGGGTTCCCACCATCCCTGTTCTTAGTTCCCAAGTCTGGACACCCACTGTGCCCATTATGAGGGGCTCCCACCATCCCTGTGCTTAGTTCCTGGGTCTGGACAGCCGCTGTGCCCATTATGAGGGGTTCCCATCATTTCTATTCTTACTTCCCGTGTCTGGACACCCACTGTGCCCATTATGAGGGGTTCCCACCATCCCTGTGCTTAGTTCCTGGGTCTGGACACCTGTTGTGCCATGAGGGGTTCCTACCATCCTTGCGCTTAGTTCCTGAATCTGTACACCCGCCATGCCATGAGGGGTTCCCAATGATGCAGCACAAGCAGCAGCAATACAAAGGGACTGGGTGTCGGTCACGGACAGCGTGACTGGCTGCTCCTGGCTCCCAGTCTGAAGACCACCACCAGCTAACACAATCAGAGTGTCAGAGTGCCCATGAACAAAGCCCAAGCAACCACTCTTCCCTTACTGCATCTAGCAGCAGCCAGCAGATATTTCAGCAGTGAGTGCCCAGTTTGAAGTCCATCGCAGGCTAACCCACCACACCTTCCCATCCCATATCACAGGCATAAGTAATTCAATCATTCCACCAGCACTTACCGGTTCAGCCGAGATTTGGAGAGGAGGCGCTACTCAGGCCTTGCGTGCCATCCAGTGCCAGGGGGAAACCAGAAGTGACACCGCGGCTAGCACTTCCCACGTTCTACGGGCAGCGCCAATCAAACGCCACAGGCAGAATTATTCTAGAATTGGGAAGTGAACGGGTCGCATTGCTTTGCAGCTCAAGAACTCCCCAAAGAAAGCCAATGAAGCGTGTCAGCAGCAATCAAGGACATCCTGCTTCCCATATACAGCAGTGTGTCCGGCCCCCCAGTACACACTTACAGGGCCACTTCTTTTTGGTGACTAGCTCGGTGGGCGACGCCCCTTGGCCCCCCATGGACGAGCCACCACTGCATCCCACCGACACCAATGATGGGGCCCTACTCTCCCCCCCCCACCCACTGTCACCAGTGATGGGGCCCTACTCTGCCCCCCCCCACTGACACCAGTGATGGGGCCCTACTCTGCCCCCCCACACTGACACCAGTGATGGGGCCCTACTCTCCCCCCCATCCACTGACACCAGTGATGGGGCCCTACTCTCCCCCCCCACCCACTGTCACCAGTGATGGGGCCCTACTCTCTACCCCCCCCCACTGACACCAGTGATGGGGCCCTACTCTCTACCCCCCCCACAGACACCAATGATGGGGCCCTACTCTCTACCCCCCCACTGACACCAATGATGGGGCCCTACTCTCTACCCCCCCACTGACACCAATGATGGGGCCCTACTCACTACCCCCCCCCCCCACTGACACCAATGATGGGGCCCTACTCTCTACCCCCACTGACACCAATGATGGGGCCCTACTCCACCCCCACTGACACCAATAATGGGGCCCTACTCCCCCCCCCCACTGACACCAATGATGGGGCCCTACTCCCCCCCACTGACACCAATGATGGGGCCCTACTTCCCCCCCCACTGACACCAATGATGGGGCCCTACTTCCCCCCCACTGACACCAATGATGGGGCCCTACTTCCCCCCCCCCCCACTGACACCAATGATGGGGCCCTACTTCCCCCCCCCCACTGACACCAATGGTGGGGCCCTACTTCCCCCCCACTGACACCAATGATGGGGCCTTACTTCCCCCCCCACTGACACCAATGATGGGGCCCTACTTCCCCCCCCCCACTGACACCAATGATGGGGCCCTACTTCCCTCCCCACTGATACCAATGATGGGGCCCTACTCCCCCCACTGACAATGATGGGGCCCTACATCCCCCCCACTGACAACAATGATGGGGCCCTACATTCCCCCACTGACAACAATGATGGGGCCCTTATTCCCCCCCCCACTAACACCAATGATGGGCCCTACTTCCCCCCCCACTGACACCAATGATGGGGCCCTACTTCCCCCCCCACTGACACCAATGATGGGGCCCCACTTCCCCCCCACTGACACCAATGATGGGGCCCTACTTCCCCCCCCCCACTGACACCAATGATGGGGCCCTACTTCCCCCCCCACTGACACCAATGATGGGGCCCTACTTCCCCCCCCCCCACTGACACCAATGATGGGGCCCTACTTCCCCCCACACTGACACCAATGATGGGGCCCTACTTCCCCCCACACTGACACCAATGATGGGGCCCTACTTCCCCCACACTGACACCAATGATGGGGCCCTACTTCCCCCACACTGACACCAATGATGGGCCCTACTTCCCCCCACACTGACACCAATGATGGGGCCCTACTTCCCCCCACACTGACACCAATGGGGCCCTACTCCCCCCACACTGACACCAATGGGGCCCTACTCCCCCCACACTGACACCAATGATGGGGCCCTACTTCCCCCCCCACTGACACCAATGATGGGGCCCTACTTCCCCCCCCACTGACACCAATGATGGGGCCCTACTTCCCCCCCACTGACACCAATGATGGGGCCCTACTTCCCCCCACTGACACCAATGATGGGGCCCTACTTCCCCCCCACTGACACCAATGATGGGGCCTTACTCCCCCCCCCCCCCACTGACACCAATGATGGGGCCCTACTTCCCCCCCCCCCACTGACACCAATGATGGGGCCCTACTTCCCTCCCCACTGATACCAATGATGGAGCCCTACTTCCCCCCACACTGACACCAATGATGGAGCCCTACTTCCCCCCACACTGACACCAATGATGGGGCCCTACTTCCCCCCCACACTGACACCAATGATGGGGCCCTACTTCCCCCCCACACTGACACCAATGATGGGGCCCTACTTCCCCCCACACTGACACCAATGATGGGCCCTACTTCCCCCCCACTGACACCAATGATGGGGCCCTACTTCCCCCCACACTGACACCAATGATGGGGCCCTACTTCCCCCACACTGACACCAATGATGGGGCCCTACTTCCTCCCACAGTGACACCAATGATGGGGCCCTACTTCCCCCACACTGACACCAATGATGGGGCCCTACTTCCCCCCACACTGACACCAATGATGGGGCCCTACTTCCCCCACACTGACACCAATGATGGGGCCCTACTCCCCCCACACTGACACCAATGGGGCCCTACTCTTCCCCCCCACTGACACCAATGGGGCCCAACTCCCCCCCCCCCCCCACTGACACCAATGGGGCGCAACTCCCTGCCCCCCCCACTGATACCAATGGGGCCCAACTCCCCCCCCACTGACACCAATGGGACCATACTCCCCCCCCCCCACTGACACCAATGGGACCATACTCCCCCCCCCCCACTGACACCAATGGGACCATACTCCCCCCCCACTGACACCAATGGGACCATACTCCCCCCCCCACTGACACCAATGGGACCATACTCCCCCCCCCCCCACTGACACCAATGGGACCATACTCCCCCCCCCCCCACTGACACCAATGGGACCATACTCCCCCCCCCACTGACACCAATGGGACCATACTCCCCCCCCCCACTGACACCAATGGGACCATACTCCCCCCCCCCCCCACTGACACCAATGGGACCATACTCCCCCCCCCCCCACTGACACCAATGGGACCATACTCCCCCCCCCCCCACTGACACCAATGGGACCATACTCCCCCCCCCCCCCCCCACTGACACCAATGGGACCATACTCCCCCCCCCCCCCACTGACACCAATGGGACCATACTCCCCCCCCACTGACACCAATGGGGCCCTACTCCCCCCCCACTGACACCAATGGGGCCCTACTCCCCCCCCCCACTGACACCAATGATGGGGCCCTACTCCCCCCACTGACACCAATGATGGAGCCCTACTTCCCCCCACACTGACACCAATGATGGGGCCCTACTTCCCCCCCCACACTGACACCAATGATGGGGCCCTACTTCCCCCCCACACTGACACCAATGATGGGGCCCTACTTCCCCCCACACTGACACCAATGATGGGGCCCTACCCCCCCCAATGACACCAATGATGGGGCCCTACCCCCCACTGACACCAATGATGGAGCCCTACTTACCCCCACTGACACCAATGATGGAGCCCTACTTACCCCCCCACTGACACCAATGATGGAGCCCTACTTACCCCCCCACTGACACCAATGATGGGGCCCTATTCCCCCCCACTGACACCAATGATGGGGCCCTATTCCCCCCCACTGACACCAATGATGGGGCCCTATTCCCCCCCACTGACACCAATGATGGGGCCCTATTCCCCCCCACTGACACCAATGATGGGGCCCTATTCCCCCCCACTGACACCAATGATGGGGCCTTATTCCCCCCCACTGACACCAATGATGGGGCCCTACTTCCCCCCCACTAATGATGGGGCCCTACTTCCCCCCCACTGACACCAATGATGGGGCCCTACTTCCCCCCCACTGACACCAATGATGGGGCCCTACTTCCCCCCCACTGACACCAATGATGGGGCCCTACTTCCCCCCCACTGACACCAATGATGGGGTCCTACTTCCCCCCCACTGACACCAATGATGGCGCCCTACTTTCCCCCCCACTGACACCAATGATGGGGCCCTATTTCCCCCCACTGACACCAATGATGGGGCCCTACTTCCCCCCCACTGACAGCAATGATGGGGCCCTACTTCACCCCCACTGACACCAATGATGGGGCCCTACTTCACCCCCACTGACACCAATGGTGGGGCCCTATTCTCCCCCCCCCACTGACACCAATGGTGGGGCCCTACTCCATCCGCCCCCCACTGACACCAATGGGGCCCTACTCCCCCCCACTGACACCACTGGGGCCCAACTCCACCCCCACTGACACCAATGGGGCCCAACTCCACCCCCACTGACACCAATGGGGCCCAACTCCACCCCCACTGACACCAATGGGGCCCAACTCCCCCCCCCCACTGACACCAATGGGGCCCAACTCCCCCCCCCCACTGACACCAATGGGGCCCAACTCCCCCCCCCCCACTGACACCAATGGGGCCCAACTCCCCCCCCCCCACTGACACCAATGGGGCCCAACTCCCCCCCCCCCCACTGACACCAATGGGGCCCAACTCCCCCCCCCACTGACACCAATGGGGCCCAACTCCCCTCCCCCACTGACACCAATGGGGCCCAACTCCCCTCCCCCACTGACACCAATGGGGCCCAACTCCCCTCCCCCACTGACACCAATGGGGCCCAACTCCACCCCCCTGACACCAATGGGGCCCAACTCCACCCCCCTGACACCAATGGGGCCCAACTCCACCCCCCTTGACACCAATGGGGCCCAACTCCACCCCCCTTGACACCAATGGGGCCCAACTCCACCCCCCTTGACACCAATGGGGCCCAACTCCACCCCCCTTGACACCAATGGGGCCCAACTCCACCCCCCTTGACACCAATGGGGCCCAACTCCACCCCCCTTGACACCAATGGGGCTCAACTCCACCCCCCTTGACACCAATGGGGCCCAACTCCACCCCCATTGACACCAATGGGGCCCAACTCAACCCCCCTTGACACCAATGGGGCCCAACTCCACCCCCCTTGACACCAATGGGGCCCAACTCCACCCCCCTTGACACCAATGGGGCCCAACTCCACCCCCCTTGACACCAATGAGGCCCAACTCCCCCCCCTGACACCAATGGGGCTCAACTCTCCCCCCCCCCACTGACACTAATGGGGCCCAATTCTCCCCCCCACTGACACTAATGGGGCCCAACTCTCCCCCCCCACTGACACCAATGTGGCCCTATTCCCCCCCACTGACACCAATGGGGCCCTATTCCCCCCTCACTGACACCAATGGGGCCCTATTCCCCCCACTGACACCAATAATGGGGCCCTACTCCCCCCACTGACACCAATAATGGGGCCCTACTCCCCCCCCACTGACACCAATAATGGGGCCCTACTCCCCCCCCCCCACTGACACCAATAATGGGGCCCTACTCCCCCCCCCCACTGACACCAATAATGGGGCCCTACTCTCCCCCCCACTGACACCAATGATGGGGCCCTACTCCCCCCCCCACTGACACCAATGATGGGGCCCTACTCCCCCCCCCACTGACACCAATGATGGGGCCCTACTCCCCCCCCCCCCCCACTGACACCAATGATGGGGCCCTACTTCCCCCCTCTGATACCAATGATGGGGCCCTACTTCCCCCCCCACTGACACCAATGATGGGGCCCTACTTCCCCCCCCCGCCACACTGACACTAATGATGGAGCCCTACTCCCCCCACTGAAACCAATGATGGGGCCCTACTCCCCCCCCACTGACACCAATGATGGGGCCCCTACTTCCCCCCCGCCCCACTGACACCAATGATGGTGCCCTACTCCCCCCACCACCAATGACGGTGCCCTACGCTCTCTCTTCCCTCCCCCCCACTGACACCAATGATGGAGCCCTACTCTCTCCCCCCCCACTGACACCAATGATGGAGCACTATTCTCTCCCCCCCCCCCCCCCCCCCACTGACACCAATGATGGGGCCCTACTCCCTCCGCCCTCCACTGACACCAATTGGGCCCTACTCCCCCCCCCACTGACACCAATGGGGCCCTACTCCCCCCCCCACTGACACCAATGGGGCCCTACTCCCCCCCACTGACACCAATGGGGCCCTACTCCCCCCCCACTGACACCAATGGGGCCCAACTACACCCCCCTTGACACCAATGGGGCCCAACTCCCCCCTTGACACCAATGGGGCCCAACCCCCCCCCCCCTTGACACCAATGGGGCCCAACTCCCCCCCTTGACACCAATGGGGCCCAATTCTCCCCCCCACTGACACTAATGGGGCCCAACTCTCCCACCCCACTGACACCAATGTGGCCCTATTCCCCCCCACTGACACCAATGGGGCCCTATTCCCCCCTCACTGACACCAATGGGGCCCTATTCCCCCCTCACTGACACCAATGGGACCATACTCCCCCCCCCCCCCCCCCGACACCAATGGGACCATACTCCCCCCCCCCCCCCCCCGACACCAATGGGACCATACTTCCCCCCCCCCCCCCGACACCAATGGGACCATACTTCCCCCCCCCCCCCCCGACACCAATGGGACCATACTCCCCCCCCCCCCCACTGACACCAATGGGACCATACTCCCCCCCCCCCCCCCCACTGACACCAATGGGACCATACTCCCCCCCCCCCCCACTGACACCAATGGGACCATACTCCCCCCCCCCCCCCCCACTGACACCAATGGGACCATACTCCCCCCCCCCCCCCACTGACACCAATGGGACCATACTCCCCCCCCCCCCACCCACTGACACCAATGGGACCATACTCCCCCCCCCACTGACACCAATGGGACCATACTCCCCCCCCACTGACACCAATGGGGCCCTACTCCCCCCCCCACTGACACCAATGGGGCCCTACTCCCCCCCCCACTGACACCAATGGGGCCCTACTCCCCCCCCACTGACACCAATGGGGCCCTACTCCCCCCCCCCCACTGACACCAATGGGGCCCTACTCCCCCCCCCCCACTGACACCAATGGGGCCCTACTCCCCCCCCCCCCACTGACACCAATGGGCCCTACTCCCCCCCCCCACTGACACCAATGGGGCCCTACTCCCCCCCCCACTGACACCAATGATAGGGCCCTACTTCCCCCGCCCACTGACACCAATGATGGGGCCCTACTTCCCCCCGCCCACTGACACCAATGATGGGGCCCTACTCCCCCACCAATGATGGGGCCCCTACTCTTCCCCCCCGCTGACACCAATGATGGGGCCCTACTTCCCCCCCACTGACACCAATGATGGGGCCCTTCTTCCCCCTCGCTGACACCAATGATGGGGCCCTACTCTTCCCCCCCCCCCGCTGACACCAATGATGGGGCCCTACTCTCCCCCCCCACTGACACCAATGATGGGCCCTACCCCCCCCCAATGACACCAATGATGGGGCCCTACCCCCCACTGACACCAATGATGGAGCCCTACTTACCCCCACTGACACCAATGATGGAGCCCTACTTACCCCCCACTGACACCAATGATGGAGCCCTACTTACCTCCCCACTGACACCAATGATGGGCCCTATTCCCCCCCACTGACACCAATGATGGGGCCCTATTCCCCCCACTGACACCAATGATGGGGCCCTATTCCCCCCCACTGACACCAATGATGGGGCCCTATTCCCCCCCACTGACACCAATGATGGGGCCCTATTCCCCCCCACTGACACCAATGATGGGGCCCTATTCCCCCCACTGACACCAATGATGGGGCCCTATTCCCCCCCACTGACACCAATGATGGGGCCCTATTCCCCCCCACTGACACCAATGATGGGGCCCTATTCCCCCCCACTGACACCAATGATGGGGCCCTATTCCCCCCCACTGACACCAATGATGGGGCCTTATTCCCCCCCACTGACACCAATGATGGGGCCCCAACTCCCCCCCTTGACACCAATGGGGCCCAACTCCCCCCCTTGACACCAATGGGGCTCAACTCTTCCCCCCCCCCCCCACTGACACTAATGGGACCCAATTCTCCCCCCCACTGACACTAATGGGGCCCAACTCTCCCACCCCACTGACACCAATGTGGCCCTACTCCCCCCCACTGACACCAATGGGGCCCTATTCCCCCCTCACTGACACCAATGGGGCCCTATTCCCCCCACTGACACCAATAATGGGGCCCTACTCCCCCCCCACTGACACCAATAATGGGGCCCTACTCCCCCCCCCACTGACACCAATAATGGGGGCCCTACTCCCCCCCCCCCCACTGACACCGATGGGGCCCTACTCCCCCCCCCCACTGACACCGATGGGGCCCTACTCCCCCCCCCCCCACTGACACCAATGATGGGGCCCTACTCCCCCCCCACTGACACCAATGATGGGGCCCTACTTCCCCCCTCTGATACCAATGATGGGGCCCTACTTCCCCCCCCCCGCCCCACTGAAACCAATGATGGGGCCCTACTCCCCCCCAATGACAACAATGATGGTGCCCTACTCCCCCCCACCAATGACGGTGCCCTACGCTCTCTCCTCCCTCCCCCCACTGACACCAATGATGGAGCCCTACTCTCTCCCCCCCCACTGACACCAATGATGGAGCCCTATTCTCTCCCCCCCCCCACTGACACCAATGATGGGGCCCTACTCCCTCCGCCCTCCACTGACACCAATTGGGCCCTACTCCCCCCCACTGACACCAATGGGGCCCAACTCCCCTCCCCCACTGACACCAATGGGGCCCAACTCCCCTCCCCCACTGACACCAATGGGGCCCAACTCCCTCCCCCACTGACACCAATGGGGCCCAACTCCCCTCCCCCACTGACACCAATGGGGCCCAACTCCCCTCCCCCACTGACACCAATGGGGCCCAACTCCCCCTCCCCCACTGACACCAATGGGGCCCAACTCCCCTCCCCCACTGACACCAATGGGGCCCAACTCCCCTCCCCCACTGACACCAATGGGGCCCAACTCCCCTCCCCCACTGACACCAATGGGGCCCAACTCCCCTCCCCCACTGACACCAATGGGGCCCAACTCCCCTCCCCCACTGACACCAATGGGGCCCAACTCCCCTCCCCCATGACACCAATGGGGCCCAACTCCCCTCCCCCACTGACACCAATGGGGCCCAACTCCCCTCCCCCACTGACACCAATGGGGCCCAACTCCACCCCCTTGACACCAATGGGGCCCAACTCCACCCCCTTGACACCAATGGGGCCCAACTCCACCCCCCTTGACACCAATGGGGCCCAACTCCACCCCCCTTGACACCAATGGGGCCCAACTCCACCCCCCTTGACACCAATGGGGCCCAACTCCACCCCCCTTGACACCAATGGGGCCCAACTCCACCCCCCCCTTGACACCAATGGGGCCCAACTCCACCCCCCTTGACACCAATGGGGCCCAACTCCACCCCCTTGACACCAATGAAGCCCAACCCCCCCTTGACACCAATGGGGCCCAACTCCCCCCCTTGACACCAATGGGGCCCAACTCCACCCCCCTTGACACCAATGGGGCCCAACTCCACCCCCCTTGACACCAATGGGGCCCAACTCCACCCCCCTTGACACCAATGGGGCCCAAATCTTACCCCCCCACTGACACTAATGGGGCCCAATTCTCCCCCCCACTGACACTAATGGGGCCCAACTCTCCCCCCCCCACTGACACCAATGTGGCCCTGTTCCCCCCCACTGACACCAATGGGGCCCTACTCCCCCCCACTGACACCAATAATGGGGCCCTACTCCCCCCCACTGACACCAATAATGGGGCCCTACTCCCCCCCACTGACACCAATAATGGGGCCCTACTCCCCCCCCACTGACACCAATAATGGGGCCCTACTCCCCCCCCACTGACACCAATAATGGGGCCCTACTCCCCCCCCACTGACACCAATGATGGGGCCCTACTCCCCCCCCACTGACACCAATGATGGGGCCCTACTTCCCCCCCGCCCCACTGACACCAATGATGGGGCCCTACTCCCCCCACTGACAACAATGATGGGGCCCTACCCCCCACTGACACAAATCATGGGGCCCTACTCCCCCCCCCCACTGACACCAATGATGGGGCCCTACTTTCCCCGCCCCAATGATGGGGCCCTACTTTCCCCGCCCCACTGACACCAATGGGGCCCAACTCCGCCCCACACTGACACCAATGGGGCCCAACTCCGCCCCACACTGACACCAATGGGGCCCAACTCCGCCCCACACTGACACCAATGGGGCCCAACTCCGCCCCACACTGACACCAATGGGGCCCAACTCCGCCCCACACTGACACCAATGGGGCCCAACTCCGCCCCACACTGACACCAATGGGGCCCAACTCCGCCCCACACTGACACCAATGGGGCCCAACTCCGCCCCACACTGACACCAATGGGGCCCAACTCCGCCCCACACTGACACCAATGGGGCCCAGCTCCCCTCCCCCACTGACACCAATGGGGCCCAGCTCCCCTCCCCCACTGACACCAATGGGGCCCAGCTCCCCTCCCCCACTGACACCAATGATGGGGCCCAACTCCCCCCCTTGACACCAATGATGGGGCCCAACTCCACCCCCTTGACACCAATGATGGGGCCCAACTCCACCCCCTTGACACCAATGATGGGGCCCAACTCCACCCCCTTGACACCAATGGGGCCCAACTCCACCCCCTTGACACCAATGGGGCCCAACTCCACCCCCTTGACACCAATGGGGCCCAACTCCACCCCCTTGACACCAATGGGGCCCAACTCCACCCCCTTGACACCAATGGGGCCCAACTCCACCCCCTTGACACCAATGGGGCCCAACTCCACCCCCTTGACACCAATGGGGCCCAACTCCACCCCCTTGACACCAATGGGGCCCAACTCCACCCCCTTGACACCAATGGGGCCCAACTCCACCCCCTTGACACCAATGGGGCCCAACTCCACCCCCTTGACACCAATGGGGCCCAACTCCACCCCCTTGACACCAATGGGGCCCAACTCCACCCCCCTTGACACCAATGGGGCCCAACTCCACCCCCCTTGACACCAATGGGGCCCAACTCCACCCCCCTTGACACCAATGGGGCCCAACCCCCCCCTTGACACCAATGGGGCTCAACTCTTCCCCCCCCCCCACTGACACCAATGGGGCTCAACTCTTCCCCCCCCCACTGACACCAATGGGGCCCAACTCCCCCCCCTTGACACCAATGGGGCTCAACTCTTTCCCCCCCCCCACTGACACTAATGGGGCCCAATTCTCCCCCCCACTGACACTAATGGGGCCCAACTCTCCCCCCCCCACTGACACCAATGTGGCCCTATTCCCCCCCACTGACACCAATAATGGGGCCCTACTCCCCCCCACTGACACCAATAATGGGGCCCTACTCCGCCCCCACTGACACCAATAATGGGGCCCTACTCCCCCCCCACTGACACCAATGATGGGGCCCTACTCCCCCCCCCACTGACACCAATGATGGGGCCCTACTTCCCCCCCACTGACACCAATGATGGGGCCCTACTTCCCCCCCACTGACACCAATGATGGGGCCCTACTTCCCCCCGCCCCACTGACACCAATGATGGGGCCCTACTCCCCCCCACTGACAACAATGATGGGGCCCTACCCCCCCACTGACACCAATCATGGGGCCCTACTCCCCCCCCCCAACTGACACCAATGATGGGGCCCTACTTCCCCCCCCCACTGACACCAATGATGGGGCCCTACTTCCCCCGCCCCACTGACACCAATGATGGGGCCCTACTCCCCCCCCACTGACACCAATGACGGTGCCCTACGCTCTTCTCCTCCCCCCCCCCCCACTGGCACCAATGATGGAGCCCTATTCTCTCCCCCCCACTGACACCAATGATGGGGCCCTACTCCCTCTGCCCTCCACTGACACCAATTGGGCCCTACTCCCCTCCACAGACACCAATGGGGCCCTACTCCCCCCCACTGACACCAATAATGGGGCCCTACTCCCCCCCCACTGACACCAATAATGGGGCCCTACTCCCCTCCACTGACACCAATGATGGGGCCCTACTCCCCCCCCACTGACACCAATGATGGAGCCCTACTCCCCCCCCACTGACACCAATGATGGAGCCCTACTTCCCCCCCACTGACACCAATGGGGCCCTACTCCCCCCCCACCCAGACACCAATGGGGCCCTACTCCCCCCCACCCACTGACACCAATGGGGCCCTACTCCCCCCCACCCACTGACACCAATGGGGCCCTACTCCCCCCCACCCACTGACACCAATGGGGCCCAACTCCGCCCCCGACACCAATGGGGCCCAACTCCGCCCCCGACACCAATGGGGCCCAACTCCGCCCCCGACACCAATGGGGCCCAACTCCGCCCCCGACACCAATGGGGCCCAACTCCGCCCCCGACACCAATGGGGCCCAACTCCGCCCCCGACACCAATGGGGCCCAACTCCGCCCCCGACACCAATGGGGCCCAACTCCGCCCCGACACCAATGGGGCCCAACTCCGCCCCCGACACCAATGGGGCCCAACTCCGCCCCCGACACCAATGGGGCCCAACTCCCCCCCCCGACACCAATGGGGCCCAACTCCCCCCCCGACACCAATGGGGCCCAACTGCCCCCCGACACCAATGGGGCCCAACTCCCCCCCCGACACCAATGGGGCCCAACTCCCCCCCCGACACCAATGGGGCCCAACTCCCCCCCCGACACCAATGGGGCCCAACTCCCCCCCCGACACCAATGGGGCCCAACTCCCCCCCGACACCAATGGGGCCCAACTCCCCCCGACACCAATGGGGCCCAACTCCCCCCCGACACCAATGGGGCCCAACTCCCCCCCCCCCCCCCCCGACACCAATGGGGCCCAACTCCCCCCCTTGACACCAATGGGGCCCAACTCCACCCCCCTTGACACCAATGGGGCCCAACTGCACCCCCCTTGACACCAATGGGGCCCAAATCTTACCCCCCCACTGACACTAATGGGGCCCAATTCTCCCACCCACTGACACTAATGGGGCCCAACTCCCCCACCCCCCACTGACACCAACGGGGCCCTATTCCCCCCCCAATGACACCAATGGGGCCCTATTCCCCCCCCACTGACACCAATGGGGCCCAATTCCCCCCCCACTGACACCAATGGGGCCCTATTCCCCCCCCACTGACACCAATGGGGCCCTATTCCCCCCCCCACTGACACCAATGGGGCCCTATTCCCCCCCCCACTGACACCGATGGGGCCCTATTCCCTCCACTGACACCAATGATGGGGCCCTATTACCCCCCACTGACACCAATGACTGGGCCCTATTCCCCCCCACTGACACCAATGACTGGGCCTTACTTCCCCCCCACTGACACCAATGATGGCGCCCTACTTCCCCCCCCACTGACACCAATGATGGGGCCCTACTTCCCCCCCCCCACTGACACCAATGATGGGGCCCTACTTCCCCCCACTGACACCAATGATGGGCCCCTATTTCACCCCCACTGACACCAATGGTGGGGCCCTACTTCACCCCAATGATGGGGCCCTACTCTCCCCCCCTGACACCAATGATGGGGCCCTACTTCCCCCCCCCACTGACACCAATGATGGGGCTCTACTCCCCCCCAATGATGGGGCCCTAACCCCCCTACTGACACCAATGATGGGGCCCTACTTTCTCCCCCCCACTGACACCAATGATGGGGCCCTACTCCCCCCCCACTGACACCAATGGGGCCCAACTCCCCCCCACTGACACCAATGGGGCCCAGCTCCCCTCCCCCACTGACACCAATGGGGCCCAGCTCCCCTCCCCCACTGACACCAATGGGGCCCAGCTCCCCTCCCCCACTGACACCAATGGGGCCCAGCTCCCCTCCCCCACTGACACCAATGGGGCCCAGCTCCCCTCCCCCACTGACACCAATGGGGCCCAGCTCCCCTCCCCCACTGACACCAATGGGGCCCAGCTCCCCTCCCCCACTGACACCAATGGGGCCCAGCTCCCCTCCCCCACTGACACCAATGGGGCCCAACTCTCCCCCCCCCCACTGACACCAACGGGGCCCTATTCCCCCCCCCCCCACTGACACCAACGGGGCCCTATTCCCCCCCCACTGACACCAATGGGGCCCTATTCCCCCCCCACTGACACCAATGGGGCCCTATTCCCCCCCCCACTGACACCAATGGGGCCCTATTCCCCCCCCCCACTGACACCAATGGGGCCCTATTCCCCCCCCCCCACTGACACCAATGGGGCCCTATTCCCCCCCCCCCCACTGACACCAATGGGGCCCTATTCCCCCCCCCCCCCCACTGACACCAATGGGGCCCTATTCCCCCCCCCCCCACTGACACCAATGGGGCCCTATTCCCCCCCCCCCCACTGACACCAATGGGGCCCTATTCCCCCCCACTGACACCAATGATGGGGCCCTATTCCCCCCCACTGACACCAATGATGGGGCCCTATTCCCCCCCACTGACACCAATGATGGGGCCCTATTCCCCCCACTGACACCAATGACGGGGCCCTATTCCCCCCACTGACATCAATGACGGGGCCCTATTCCCCCCCACTGACACCAATGACGGGTCCCTACTTCCCCCCCCACTGACACCAATGATGGCACCCTACTTCCCCCCCACTGACACCAATGATGGGGCCCTACTTCCCCCCCACTGACACCAATGATGGGGCCCTACTTCCCCCCCCCCACTGACACCAATGATGGGGCCCTACTTCCCCCCCACTGACACCAATGGTGGGGCCCTACTCCCCCCCCCACTGACACCAATGATGGGGCCTTACTCCACCCCAATGATGGGGCCCTACTCTCCCCCCTTGACACCAATGATGGGGCCCTACTTCCCCCCCACTGACACCAATGATGGGGCTCTACTCGCCCCCAATGATGGGGCCCTAACCCCCTACTGACACCAATGATGGGGCCCTACTCTCTCCCCCCCACTGACACCAATGATGGGGCCCTACTCTCCCCCCCCCCCACTGACACCAATGGGGCCCAGCTCCCCTCCCCCACTGACACCAATGGGGCCCAGCTCCCCTCCCCCACTGACACCAATGGGGCCCAACTCCCCTCCCCCACTGACACCAATGGGGCCCAACTCCCCCCCCTTGACACCAATGGGGCCCAACTCCCCCCCTTTGACACCAATGGGGCCCAACTCCCCCCCCCTTGACACCAATGAGGCTCAACTCCCCCCCTTGACACCAATGGGGCCCAACTCCCCCCCCTTGACACCAATGGGGCCCAACTCCCCCCCCTTGACACCAATGGGGCCCAACTCCCCCCCCTTGACACCAATGGGGCCCAACCCCCCCCCCCCCTTGACACCAATGGGGCCCAAATCTTACCCCCCCCACTGACACTAATGGGGCCCAATTCTCCCCCCCCCTGACACCAACGGGGCCCTATTCCCCCCCCCCACTGACACCAACGGGGCCCTATTCCCCCCCCCACTGACACCAACGGGGCCCTATTCCCCCCCCCACTGACACCAATGGGGCCCTATTCCCCCCCCCCCACTGACACCAATGGGGCCCTATTCCCCCCCCCCACTGACACCAATGGGGCCCTATTCCCCCCCCCCCCACTGACACCAATGGGGCCCTATTCCCCCCCCCACTGACACCAATGGGGCCCTATTCCCCCCCCACTGACACCAATGGGGCCCTATTCCCCCCCACTGACACCAATGGGGCCCTATTCCCCCCCACTGACACCAATGGGGCCCTATTACCCCCCCACTGACACCAATGATGGGGCCCTATTCCCCCCCCACTGACACCAATGATGGGGCCCTATTCCCCCCCACTGACACCAATGATGGGGCCCTATTCCCCCCCACTGACACCAATGACGGGGCCCTATTCCCCCCCACTGACACCAATGACGGGGCCCTATTCCCCCCACTGACACCAATGACGGGGCCCCATTCCCCCCACTGACACCAATGACGGGGCCCTATTCCCCCCCACTGACACCAATGACGGGGCCCTACTTCCCCCCCACTGACACCAATGACGGCGCCCTACTTCCCCCCCACTGACATCAATGATGGGGCCCTACTTCCCCCCCACTGACACCAATGATGGGGCCCTACTTCCCCCCACTGACACCAATGATGGGGCCCTACTTCCCCCCACTGACACCAATGATGGGGCCCTACTTCACCCCCACTGACACCAATGATGGGGCCTTACTCCACCCCAATGATGGGGCCCTACTCTCCCCCCCCTGACACCAATGATGGGGCCCTACTTCCCCCCCACTGACACCAATGATGGGGCTCTACTCCCCCCCAATGATGGGGCCCTAACCCCCCTACTGACACCAATGGGGCCCAACTCCCCCCCCCTGAAACCAATGGGGCCCAACTCCCCCCCCCTGAAACCAATGGGGCCCAACTACCCCCCCCTTGACACCAATGGGGCCCAACTCCACCCCCCTTGACACCAATGGGGCCCAACTCCACCCCCCTTGACACCAATGGGGCCCAACTCCACCCCCCTTGACACCAATGGGGCCCAACTCCACCCCCCTTGACACCAATGGGGCCCAACTCCACCCCCCTTGACACCAATGGGGCCCAACTCCACCCCCCTTGACACCAATGGGGCCCAACTCCACCCCCCTTGACACCAATGGGGCCCAACTCCACCCCCCTTGACACCAACGGGGCCCAAATCCCCTCCACTGACACTAATGGGGCCCAATTCTCGCCCCCACTGACACTAATGGGGCCCAACTCTCCCCCCCCACTGACACCAACGTGGCCCTATTCCCCCCCACTGACACCAATGGGGCCCTATTGCCCCCCCCACTGACACCAATGGGGCCCTATTCCCCCCCCCCCCCGCTGACACCAATGGGGCCCTATTCCCCCCCCCGCTGACACCAATGGGGCCCTATTCCCCCCCCCGCTGACACCAATGGGGCCCTATCCCCCCCCACTGACACCAATGGGGCCCTATTCCCCCCCCCACTGACACCAATGATAGGGCCCTATTCCCCCCCACTGACACCAATGATGGGGCCCCATTCCCCCCCACTGACACCAATGATGGGGCCCTATTCCCCCACTGACACCAATGATGGGGCCCTATTCCCCCCACTGACACCAATGATGGGGCCCTATTCCCCCCACTGACACCAATGATGGGGCCCTATTCCCCCCCACTGACACCAATGACGGGGCCCTATTCCCCCCCACTGACACCAATGATGGGGCCCTACTTCCCCCCCACTGACACCAGTGATGGCGCCCTACTTCCCCCCCACTGACACCAATGATGGGGCCTTAGTCCACCCCAATGATGGGGCCCTACTCCCCCCCCCCCCCCCCCCCCCGACACCAATGATGGGGCTCTACTCCCCCCCAATGATGGGGCCCTACTCTCTCCCCCCACTGACACCAATGATGGGGCCCTACTCCCCCCCACTGACACCAATGATGGGGCCCTACTCCCCCCCACTGACACCAATGATGGGGCCCTACTCCCCCCCCCACTGACACCAATGATGGGGCCCTACTCCCCCCCCCACTGACACCAATGATGGGGCCCTACTCCCCCCCCCACTGACACCAATGATGGGGCCCTACTCCCCCCCCCACTGACACCAATGACGGGGCCCTACTCCCCCCCACTGACACCAATAATGGGGCCCTACTCCTACTCCCCCCCACTGACACCAATGATGGGGCCCTACTTCCCCCCTCTGATACCAATGATGGGGCCCTACTTCCCCCCCCCCCACTGACACCAATGATGGGGCCCTACTCCCCCCCACCATCAATGATGGTGCCCTACTCCCCCCACCACCAAAGATGGTGCCCTACTCCCCCCCCACCACCAATGATGGTGCCCTACTCTCTCTCCTCCCTCCCCCCCACTGACACCAATGATGGGGCCCTACTTCCCCCCCGCGCCACTGACACCAATGATGGGGCCCTACTCCCCCCCACTGACAACAATGATGGGGCCCTACCCCCCAACTGACAACAATGATGGGCCCTACCCCCCCACTGACAACAATGATGGGACCCTACTCCCCCCCACCACCACCAATGATGGTGCCCTACTCCCCCCCACCACCACGGTGCCCTACGCTCTCTCCTCTCTCCCCCCCCCCCCACTGACACCAATGATGGAGCCCTATTCTCTCCCCTCCACTGACACCAATGATGGGGCCCTACTCCTTCCGCCCTCCACTGACACCAATGGGGCCCTACTCGCCCCCCCCACTGACACCAATGGGACCATACTTCCCCCCCCCCCCCCCCACTGACACCAATGGGACCATACTCCCCCCCCACTGACACCAATGGGACCATACTCCCCCCCCACTGACACCAATGGGACCATACTGCCCCCCCACTGACACCAATGGGACCATACTCCCCCCCCACTGACAGCAATGGGACCATACTCCCCCCCCACTGACAGCAATGGGACCATACTCCCCCCCCCACTGACAGCAATGGGACCATACTCCCCCCCCCACTGACAGCAATGGGACCATACTCCCCCCCCCACTGACAGCAATGGGACCATACTCCCCCCCCCCACTGACAGCAATGGGACCATACTCCCCCCCCCCACTGACAGCAATGGGACCATACTCCCCCCCACTGACACCAATGGGACCCTACTCCCCCCCACTGACACCAATGGGACCCTACTCCCCCCCCCCCCACTGACACCAATGGGACCCTACTCCCCCCCCCACTGACACCAATTGGACCCTACTCCCCCCCCAAATGGGACCATACTCCCCCCCCCCCAAATGGGACCATACTCCCCCCCCCAAATGGGACCATACTCCCCCCCCCCCAATGGGACCATACTCCCCCCCCCCCAAATGGGACCATACTCCCCCCCCCCCCCCCCAAATGGGACCATACTCCCCCCCCCCCAAATGGGACCATACTCCCCCCCCCCCAAATGGGACCATACTCCCCCCCCCCCAAATGGGACCATACTCCCCCCCCCCCCAAATGGGACCATACTCCCCCCCCCAAATGGGACCATACTCCCCCCCCCCCAAATGGGACCATACTCCCCCCCCCCCCAAATGGGACCATACTCCCCCCCCCCCAAATGGGACCATACTCCCCCCCCCCCAAATGGGACCATACTCCCCCCCCCCAAATGGGACCATACTCCCCCCCCCCCCCAAATGGGACCATACTCCCCCCCCCCCCCAAATGGGACCATACTCCCCCCCCCCAAATGGGACCATACTCCCCCCCCCCCAAATGGGACCATACTCCCCCCCCCCCCAAATGGGACCATACTCCCCCCCCCCCCAAATGGGACCATACTCCCCCCCCCCCAAATGGGACCATACTCCCCCCCCCCCCAAATGGGACCATACTCCCCCCCCCCCCAAATGGGACCATACTCCCCCCCCCCCCAAATGGGACCATACTCCCCCCCCCCCCAAATGGGACCATACTCCCCCCCCCCCAAATGGGACCATACTCCCCCCCCCCCCAAATGGGACCATACTCCCCCCCCCCCCAAATGGGACCATACTCCCCCCCCCCCCAAATGGGACCATACTCCCCCCCCCCCAAATGGGACCATACTCCCCCCCCCCCCAAATGGGACCATACTCCCCCCCCCCCAAATGGGACCATACTCCCCCCCCCCCCAAATGGGACCATACTCCCCCCCCCCCCCAAATGGGACCATACTCCCCCCCCCCCCCAAATGGGACCATACTCCCCCCCCCCCCCAAATGGGACCATACTCCCCCCCCCCCCAAATGGGACCATACTCCCCCCCCCCCCCAAATGGGACCATACTCCCCCCCCCCCCAAATGGGACCATACTCCCCCCCCCCCCAAATGGGACCATACTCCCCCCCCCAAATGGGACCATACTCCCCCCCCCAAATGGGACCATACTCCCCCCCCCCCCCCAAATGGGACCATACTCCCCCCCCAAATGGGACCATACTCCCCCCCCCCCCCCCCAAATGGGACCATACTCCCCCCCCCAAATGGGACCATACTCCTCCCCCCCCCCCCCCCAAATGGGACCATACTCCCCCCCCCCCCCCAAATGGGACCATACTCCCCCCCCACTGACAGCAATGGGACCATACTCCCCCCCCACTGACAGCAATGGGACCATACTCCCCCCCCACTGACAGCAATGGGACCATACTCCCCCCCCAAATGGGACCATACTCCCCCCCCCCCCCCCAAATGGGACCATACTCCCCCCCCCCCCCCAAATGGGACCATACTCCCCCCCCCCCCCCAAATGGGACCATACTCCCCCCCCCCCCAAATGGGACCATACTCCCCCCCCCCCCAAATGGGACCATACTCCTCCCCCCCCCCCCCCCAAATGGGACCATACTCCCCCCCCCCAAATGGGACCATACTCCCCCCCCCAAATGGGACCATGCTCCCCCCCCCCCCAAATGGGACCATGCTCCCCCCCCCCAAATGGGACCATACTCCCCCCCCCCCCCCCAAATGGGACCATACTCCCCCCCTGGACATACCCCCCCCAAATGGGACCATACTCCCCCCCCCCCCCCCAAATGGGACCATACTCCCCCCCCCCCCCCCCAAATGGGACCATACTCCCCCCCCCCCCCCCCAAATGGGACCATACTCCCCCCCCCCCCCCCCCCAAATGGGACCATACTCCCCCCCCCCCCCCCAAATGGGACCATACTCCCCCCCCCCCCCCCCCAAATGGGACCATACTCCCCCCCCCCCCCCCCAAATGGGACCATACTCCCCCCCCCCCCCCAAATGGGACCATACTCCCCCCCCCCCCCCCCAAATGGGACCATACTCCCCCCCCCCCCCCCAAATGGGACCATACTCCCCCCCCCCCCAAATGGGACCATACTCCCCCCCCCCCCCCCCAAATGGGACCATACTCCCCCCCCCCCCAAATGGGACCATACTCCCCCCCCCCCCAAATGGGACCATACTCCCCCCCCCCCCAAATGGGACCATACTCCCCCCCCCCCCCAAATGGGACCATACTCCTCCCCCCCCCCCCAAATGGGACCATACTCCCCCCCCCCAAATGGGACCATACTCCTCCCCCCCCCCCCCCCCAAATGGGACCATACTCCCCCCCCCAAATGGGACCATACTCCCCCCCCCAAATGGGACCATGCTCCCCCCCCCCCCAAATGGGACCATGCTCCCCCCCCCCAAATGGGACCATACTCCCCCCCCCAAATGGGACCATACTCCCCCCCCCAAATGGGACCATACTCCCCCCCCCCCCCCCAAATGGGACCATACTCCCCCCCCCCCCCCCCAAATGGGACCATACTCCCCCCCCCCCCCCCCAAATGGGACCATACTCCCCCCCCCCCCCCCAAATGGGACCATACTCCCCCCCCCCCCCCCAAATGGGACCATACTCCCCCCCCCCCCCCCCCAAATGGGACCATACTCCCCCCCCCCCCCCCAAATGGGACCATACTCCCCCCCCCCCCCCAAATGGGACCATACTCCCCCCCCCCCCCCCAAATGGGACCATACTCCCCCCCCCCCCCCCCAAATGGGACCATACTCCCCCCCCCCCCCCCCAAATGGGACCATACTCCCCCCCCCCCCCCAAATGGGACCATACTCCCCCCCCCCCCCCAAATGGGACCATACTCCCCCCCCCCCCCCAAATGGGACCATACTCCCCCCCCCCCCCCCAAATGGGACCATACTCCCCCCCCCCCCCCCCAAATGGGACCATACTCCCCCCCCCCCCCCCAAATGGGACCATACTCCCCCCCCCCCCCCCCAAATGGGACCATACTCCCCCCCCCCCCAAATGGGACCATACTCCCCCCCCCCCCAAATGGGACCATACTCCCCCCCCCCCCAAATGGGACCATACTCCCCCCCCCCCAAATGGGACCATACTCCTCCCCCCCCCCCCCCAAATGGGACCATACTCCCCCCCCAAATGGGACCATACTCCTCCCCCCCCCCCCCCCAAATGGGACCATACTCCCCCCCCCAAATGGGACCATACTCCCCCCCCCCAAATGGGACCATGCTCCCCCCCCCCCAAATGGGACCATACTCCCCCCCCCAAATGGGACCATACTCCCCCCCCCCCAAATGGGACCATACTCCCCCCCCCAAATGGGACCATACTCCCCCCCCCAAATGGGACCATACTCCCCCCCCCCCCCCCCAAATGGGACCATACCCTCCCCCCCCCAAATGGGACCATACTCCCCCCCCCCCCCCAAATGGGACCATACCCTCCCCCCCCCAAATGGGACCATACTCCCCCCCCCCAAATGGGACCATACTCCCCCCCCCCCAAATGGGACCATACTCCCCCCCCCCCCCCCCAAATGGGACCATACTCCCCCCCCCAAATGGGACCATACTCCCCCCCCCAAATGGGACCATACTCCCCCCCCCCCCCCCCAAATGGGACCATACCCTCCCCCCCCCAAATGGGACCATACTCCCCCCCCCCCCCAAATGGGACCATACTCCCCCCCCCCCCCCCCAAATGGGACCATACTCCCCCCCCCCCCCCCCAAATGGGACCATACTCCCCCCCCCCCCCAAATGGGACCATACTCCCCCCCCCCCCCCCAAATGGGACCATACCCCCCCCCCCCCAAATGGGACCATACCCCCCCCCCCCAAATGGGACCATACCCCCCCCCCCCCAAATGGGACCATACCCCCCCCCCCCAAATGGGACCATACTCTCCCCCCCCCCCCCCCCCAAATGGGACCATACTCTCCCCCCCCCCCCCCCCCAAATGGGACCATACTCTCCCCCCCCCCCCCCCCCAAATGGGACCATACTCCCCCCCCAAATGGGACCATACTCCCCCCCCCCCCCAAATGGGACCATACTCCCCCCCCCAAATGGGACCATACTCCCCCCCCCCCCCCCAAATGGGACCATACTCCCCCCCCCCCCCCAAATGGGACCATACCCTCCCCCCCCCAAATGGGACCATACTTCCCCCCCCCCCCAAATGGGACCATACTTCCCCCCCCCCCCCCCCCCCCCCCCCAAATGGGACCATACTCCCCCCCCCCCCCCCCCAAATGGGACCATACTCCCCCCCCCCCCCCAAATGGGACCATACCCCCCCCCCCCAAATGGGACCATACCCCCCCAAATGGGACCATACTCTCCCCCCCCCCCCCCCAAATGGGACCATACTCTCCCCCCCCCCCCCCAAATGGGACCATACTCTCCCCCCCCCCCCCCAAATGGGACCATACTCTCCCCCCCCCCCCCCAAATGGGACCATACTCCTCCCCCCCCCCCCCAAATGGGACCATACTCCTCCCCCCCCCCCCCCAAATGGGACCATACTCCTCCCCCCCCCCCCCAAATGGGACCATACTCCTCCCCCCCCCCCCCCAAATGGGACCATACTCCTCCCCCCCCCCCCAAATGGGACCATACTCCCCCCCCCCCCCCAAATGGGACCATACTCCCCCCCCCCCCCCCCCAAATGGGACCATACTCCCCCCCCCCCCCCAAATGGGACCATACTCCCCCCCCCCCCCCCAAATGGGACCATACTCCCCCCCCCCCCCCCAAATGGGACCATACTCCCCCCCCCCCCCCAAATGGGACCATACTCCCCCCCCCCCCCCCAAATGGGACCATACTCCCCCCCCCCCCCCAAATGGGACCATACTCCCCCCCCCCCCCAAATGGGACCATACTCCCCCCCCCCCCCCAAATGGGACCATACTCCTCCCCCCCCCCCCCCAAATGGGACCATACTCCCCCCCCCCCCCAAATGGGACCATACTCCTCCCCCCCCCCCCCCAAATGGGACCATACTCCTCCCCCCCCCCCCCAAATGGGACCATACTCCCCCCCCCCCCCCAAATGGGACCATACTCCCCCCCCCCCCCCAAATGGGACCATACTCCCCCCCCCCCCCAAATGGGACCATACTCCTCCCCCCCCCCCCCCAAATGGGACCATACTCCTCCCCCCCCCCCAAATGGGACCATACTCCCCCCCCCAAATGGGACCATACTCCCCCCCCCCCCCCAAATGGGACCATACTCCCCCCCCCCCCCCAAATGGGACCATACCCCCCCCCCCAAATGGGACCATACCCCCCCCCCCAAATGGGACCATACCCCCCCCCCCAAATGGGACCATACCCCCCCCCAAATGGGACCATACCCCCCCCCCCCAAATGGGACCATACCCCCCCCCCAAATGGGACCATACCCCCCCCCCCAAATGGGACCATACCCCCCCCCCCCCCAAATGGGACCATACCCCCCCCCCCCCCAAATGGGACCATACCCCCCCCCCCCAAATGGGACCATACTTCCACGGACATACCCCCCCCCCCAAATGGGACCATACTCCCCCCCCCCCAAATGGGACCATACTCTCCCCCCCCCCCCCAAATGGGACCATACTCCTCCCCCCCCCCAAATGGGACCATACTCCTCCCCCCCCCCAAATGGGACCATACTCCTCCCCCCCCCCCCAAATGGGACCATACTCCCCCCCCCCCAAATGGGACCATACTCCTCCCCCCCCCCCCCCAAATGGGACCATACTCCCCCCCCCCCCAAATGGGACCATACTCCTCCCCCCCCCCCCCCCCCAAATGGGACCATACTCCTCCCCCCCCCAAATGGGACCATACTCCTCCCCCCCCCCCCCCCCCCCAAATGGGACCATACTCCTCCCCCCCCCCCCCCCCCCAAATGGGACCATACTCCTCCCCCCCCCCCCCCCCCAAATGGGACCATACTCCTCCCCCCCCCCCCCCCCCCAAATGGGACCATACTCCTCCCCCCCCCCCCCCCCCAAATGGGACCATACTCCTCCCCCCCCCCCCCCCCCCCAAATGGGACCATACTCCTCCCCCCCCCCCCCCCCCCCCAAATGGGACCATACTCCTCCCCCCCCCCCCCCCCCCCCCCAAATGGGACCATACTCAGCCTCCCCCCCCCCCCCCCCCAAATGGGACCATACTCCTCCCCCCCCCCCCCCCCAAATGGGACCATACTCCTCCCCCCCCCCCCCCCCCAAATGGGACCATACTCCTCCTCACCCCCCCCCCCCCCAAATGGGACCATACTCCTCCCCCCCCCCCCCCCCCCCCAAATGGGACCATA